>NW_013665831.1:222876-224439 GCF_000517525.1 Limulus polyphemus | reverse complement strand
TCTGGCACTTTAATAAACCTGGGCACAAGAGAGCTCAATGCTGAAACCTTCTACACAGGGGAGGTGCCACAGCAGGAAATGGTGCTACCCAGAAAGGCTGTTGGAACTGTGGAAAGCACGAACATTTGTGGAGCCAGTGTAGGAGGAATATTACCAACAAGTCAGCCTCAAGGAGACCAGTAGTGGTTGGTGTTGAGCGACGCCCACCAACCCCATCATGAAAGTCCAAACAGCTAGGTGTAAAATGCCAAGCACACACAGTGTCTATGTGACAGGAAAGCTGGATGGCCAAAGGTGCAACTTTGTCATAGACTCTGTGTCTCAGCAAACCTTTGTGAGTATCAAGGTGTTAGATCATGAAGGAGTACCAGAAGCCATACAGAAGCTTTATGGTGTGACAGGACATTCTACACGATTGTGGGGACCAGTGTGGGTAACTATTGGGCTCATGGGAATAAAGGACAGATAGAAAGTATACTTGACTGACATTAAAGACGAATGCATATTAGGATTGGACTATCTACTACCAAGGAAGTTTGTAATTGATTTTGATAAAATGACGTTTGGGAACAACAAAGGCCAAGTTCCGGTAACTGTTAAAAGAGAGGTTGAACTAATTAGTTGCCATCAAGCTAAAGTCAAGCCTACTGAAAGAGTTGATGATGATGAAGTGGAACAAAATATAGATATCAAAGCAGAACAGGAGAAAGATCAAGATTTGAAGTCAATAATTGATTTTTTAAAAGCAAGTGTTTTGCGCCCTGCTTGGGAGAAGGTGTCTAGTCTAAGCCCTGTGACAAAGCACTATTGGGCGCAATGGGACCAGTTAAGGCTTGAAGATGGTATTCTTCTCCGGAGATGGGAAACTACAGATTGGAAATTGACGACTTGGCAAACGGTTATACCGAGAAAGTTATGGGAAGTTGTGTTGCGTCAATCCCATGATAATTTAACAGGAGGACATCTTGGAATTAAGAAGACATTGAGTCACCTACGCCAAAGATTTTACTGGATAGGTATGAGGCAAGATGTGGAAGAATGGTGCAGGACATGCCGTACATGTAGTGCTAAAAGGGGGACCCAAGCATAACGGATGCCCACCTTATGATGAGTTGTCTGTGAATATGTCAGAGTTTGTGGAAGTGTTATCGGAAAGGATGGGTGATATTCACCATCAAGTGCGTTCAAACTTGAAAACGTCTGCTGATTCAATGAAGTTAACTTATGATAAGAAATCTACTGAAGTCAGCTTTGTACCAGGAGACAAGGTATGGTTGTATAATCCCAGGAAGACCAAAGGGAAGTCTCCTAAATTGTCTTCTCCATGGGAAGGCCCATATGATATAGTGGATCGTCTCTCAGACGTGACTTTCCGGATAAAATGTGGTCGGCGAGGTAAGCCAAAAGTGGTGCATGCCAACAGGCTTTGGCGTTATCACGGTTCAAGACATTTCAGTTGGGGCGAAGTGAACAAAGGAACAAATGACGCTGCTGAAGAAGTGTCACCTGAAAAAGTCAACGTCGAAGAAGAAACTCTACTCGGTTTTGAAAAGGGAAACGGTG
>NW_013665831.1:219647-222664 GCF_000517525.1 Limulus polyphemus | reverse complement strand
GACTAGTATCACGCCACTTGTTTTCTAGAAATATCCTGTTCCTTCAAGAATGCCCTAGCATTTCCTAGATATGTGTTAGTCTTGTATATATATATATAAGACGTTCACAACGTGACGGGACATCAGTGTAATGAGTAACTGAATGTATGCGGACAAAATATTGTTGGCCACGTGAGACGTGAATTAGTGTTTGTTATAGAGCGACTCTTGAAATTAAGTGTATCGTAAAATTGTATTCGGAAATAATAAACCAGTTTTATTTAAGAAAGAACTTGTGTCGCTAAAGTTTCGTCGGAACGAATTTATGGAAAATTAATTAACGAACGGAGACGTAACAGGGCATTAATAAAGGCTGAGGTAGCAAAACTATCATTACCATTTATAAAGTATATATCAGACCAGTATTGTAGCGCTGTAACTTGTAACATGTCAGAATATCAAATTAAAAAAATCCAACAACAACAAAACGAGCAGTGAAAATACCTACAGACTTCCCAACTCCACTAGAATACGTTAACAAATTTCAAGACATGTTTAAAACTAGCCTCGTGCTATTACATACCCACAACAAAACAAAATCACCAAACCCGTGAATATCACCAATAAACATGCTCAACTCCCTAAGAAGTTAAAACATTTACTCTCAGAAAACATACACACGTATTCATTTATCACGTTGACTAATCCAAATATTTTTTTTCCTTTACAGCAGCATAGCTCAGCCTCTGATCACGTAGACTACTCCTTGCCTGATCAGTGAAAGTGGGTTTTCTCGGACTACTCATCCCCCCCCCCCACACACACAATAGTGGGCTTAACTCATGTTAAAGCCCATACTAATATGCCACTTTAATACTTCACCACACCCATACCAAAGTTAGCTCTAAAAATCCCGAGATGCAAACTTCGGCCTCTAGCCCAAAACTCTCAACTTTCCTTGTATAGCTTAACATTTTTCGCGAGAGGGTTAAAGAAAAAAAAAGATTCTGACGTACCCTGGATATCTCCTGAAACTTCTAGTAAACTTGAGGGAACTGTCTGTATATTTAAAATTAAAACTGATGATTGAGAATTCTAAATACGTCAGTGGGTTTGTTGGTAGTTAAACACAAAGCTACACAAAGGGCTATCTGTGCTCTGTCCACCACGGGTATCGAAAACCGGTTTCTAGCTTTATAAGTCCGCAGACATACCACTGTGCCAATAGGAGACATGTCATTGGAACAAAAATACAAATGAATGGCAAGGGGTTAAAAACAACAAGATAAAGAGAAAAATCAAATTTCATGTAGTAATAGTAACTTAAGATGTAAAATATAAGAAACCAAATTGAGTTTAATGGTAAAAATCTAAATGGTATACCAGCTGATTAACCTACATTTTCAGTTTACAAAGAAATCGAGATGGTTTATCCATTTAATTCATGTATTTTTGAATTGAGGAATTTTGATATATGGTGTTACAATGCTACCAATATGTGCCAAAATTTTGGTCATATCACAAGTTGTTGTACTAATGTATCTCACTAGACGTGTTATGTGAGGTA
This sequence comes from Limulus polyphemus, assembly GCF_000517525.1. Lineage (NCBI taxonomy): Eukaryota > Metazoa > Arthropoda > Merostomata > Xiphosura > Limulidae > Limulus > Limulus polyphemus. The sequence continues at coordinate 221,118 of NW_013665831.1, read as the reverse complement.
TTAGTCAAAGGCTAACTAACTGTCAAATCCATAAATGTATAAACTGCAACTTAAGATATGTAACTACATATGCTTTGTTAACTAACTTCAAAGAACTTATTTCTAACTCTTCAAATTTCACAACAAAAATATAAGTACAGAAGGTGTGGTTAAGCTAAAAGCTTCCGAATCATTTGTAAAAAATAAATTAGAAGTTGTCAGAGTTTTGAAATAAGCTTTTACAAAATTTCAATATTTTCCCATCAAATGTATTGGTTAAATTAAGATTGTTAAAGTGATATTTTGCAGCATTAACGTATAAAAATTTTTTTTTTTCAAATAATCTCGAAAGCTATTATACATTTCTTTTATTTCAACTTATTGCCAAAACAGGCTGTATATTTAAAAGGTAGTTAGTAAAACTTCTATTACTCGTCTCAAATATTACATTAAGTTTTGTAGATAATTTTACATTGAATATATGTATTGATATTAAGGAAGCGAGTTATATTCAGCGATTTTTGAAATAATATATATATATATATCTGATGATTTAGACTCTAATACAATTTCTCTTTCAGAAACTAGCTGCCTTCTCTCTCTGGTCTTTCACTTCAAAATTAGGAATAGCTCGTGCAACTAGCCCTCGAGTTGCTTCACATAACACAAATAAAAGCACTTACAGAACCTAAGCTTACTTCTGATTGTTTATTTGCTAATTTTGCACAAAGCTATTTGAGGGCTATCTGTGCTTGCTTTCCCTAATTTTTAAGACTAAAGGGAATCCAGCTTGGCTGGTCGACACCAACTTTTACAAATGAATAGCAGAATTTACCATTATTTTATACCACCCCTACAGCTGAACATCTAAATTATTATTACAGAGCCAATTTATATTTTGTACAAAGTTGCTGTTTATGGCAGATTTTAAGACTAGACTCGTGAACTTAAAAATATGACATTAGTGAATACCAACTATAAAATGCAATCAGGTTGTATCTCTTTATGACATCATATATTTCTGTGTAATTTTAGTTATAACGTGTATTGTTCTTTAATCAGTTATGCTTATCATAATAAATTATGTTAGGTTTATTATATTTTTTAACACTGCAGGTAGTGATAATACACTAGGTGCATATGTAGTACATCATGGAATACCTCTTGCACAATAGGGGGATTATCCCATCATTTTCATTAAGCATGTGCATATTACACTGTTCTTGGGAACAGTCTGATCGGCTAATAACTTCTACACCAGGTCCATCCTTAACATATCAATGTGTGAACCTTGATTAGAGACAACTAACTATGTTTGATGTAAAATATTGCCAATACAAACTTATTGACATGTTTCTCAACTTGTGTTTAGCTTGTTAAGATTTGTCATAAGAAAAAAGAGTACAAAGTAGTCTTAGTGGTGGCTTAATATGTAGCGCATGCAGTGGTGGGATTCAAATATTTTAACAACAGGTTCTCTCACTAGCAGCAT
>NW_013665831.1:215171-218660 GCF_000517525.1 Limulus polyphemus | reverse complement strand
CATCATAACTTTAGGCAGGAGTGGTTCAATGGTCTCATGGTTGGGAGTGAAAATGGGTATATTTTTTACTCCTGGATGCAATGATATTTTAAACATTACATGTCACTTTTCAGTTAGTATAATATATCAGTAGACATGTGCAGAAATGTACAGTTACATTTTCCACTGCTTAACAATGGGTAGCTTTGTAAATTTGTTTGTGACTTTTGGCTGTGTGCTAGAGTGACCTTAATGACTGCAGGAGATGTGAGTAACTGCTTGAATTTATAATTTATTCTTAAAGTTAATTGTGTAGACTGGATCACCAGTTTTGTGCATCTGAAAGTGCCAAATTCTTTTTCAAGTTCTTTTAAATCTAAAATTGTCCTCATAACTAAATTGTGTAACCTTAATCAGGAGCATAACAATTTGAAAATTTATTGAATGATATTTTTCTTTAATTAAAGAGAACAGTTTGGTTGTAGAGGTAAATGGAACTTTTTTCTCCAAGATCACCTTTCTATAGAACTTCAGGCTTTTACTACAAAGAGTCATTATTTCTAACAAAAACTAGATATCTCATTTTTTTAGTTCAATTACAAAACGTTATATAGTGCAATATTTGAATACTTTAAAAAAATAAATATATTGTTAAAACATTCAGACAAAAATATAAAGCCATATAACCTTTTGAAACCGCTTGGGTTATAAGATTTAGTATATTGGTCTTTAACTGATTTTTTGGAACTTTTGTGTCTTTCTAATATCATAAATTTTGCAAAAATTATTCATATGTTATTTCATATATCATTAAACTAAAAACACATAGTAAGCATTGTTCTCTCCTTTAACATGTAATAACTTATTTTTTTCAGAAAAAGTCACATTCATTGATTTTGAATATTCAGATAACAATTTCCAGGCTTTTGATATAGGAAATCACTTTTGTGAATTTGCTGGTAAGATTCATCATTATTTTCTACTAATGGAATATGTATGTTGTACTAAATAAACAAAAGATTACATTTGGTCATTTTGTTTTTGTTAATGCTCATTTATATTTTATACAAAATTTTAAAAGCAGTGTGCCATGAAAGTCTTGTATATATATTGTATGAACTATTTATTATATAAGTATACTTTCGATGTGTGCAAAACAATTCCATCTGAGAAATTTATTCACAAGATAATGTTTTCTATTCCTGCAAAATATATTTTATTTCCATTTAGAAGGTGAATAATATATTAAAATATCTGACAGAGCAAGTTTAGAACACTGAGCACGATTATGAAATGAATAGCTTAATTTTGTAATTCAGAATTAGAATATTACTGAGTCTATTTCTATGCATAGATGCATATTTATACATATCTATGTGGTAGTTGTGAGAATGTAACTTTTAAATAAATTAATGATACATATTTTAGTTATTCTTACATTGAACTACATAAATTTAGACTCTCTGTAACATGAAATTATGAATTTCGTCAGGACTGGAACCTTACCAGCCAGAATTGTATCCATGTAAAGAATTTCAAAAGGAATGGATCAAAGTTTACTTAGAAGAGTGGCACTACTTAAAAGGGTGTCATTGCCATATCACAGAAGTACCACCTGAAGATGTAAATTCATTGTATGTGCAAGTTAACAAGTTTGCTTTGGTAATTTTAAATTTGTTTTGCTTCCATAAATTATAATTGGATTAAATCTTATCATCAGAAGAGAAATTTCACGACATTAGATTACTTCAAAAAACAATGATTTATAAGAATAAAAAAGAGCACAGTTTTATAACTTGTATATGATACATTACATTTAAGTTGATGTGTTTTAATAATGACTTTTAATATGAAAATTTATAAAATTTATTATCAAGTAACCTATGAATTACCTTCTACAAGAATAACACTTTACGTCCACACACACAATTAGCAAATTTACAATAAACGTCTGGTAATGAGAGTAAAATTTATTTTTAGTGCAGATTTTTGAGAGAAATGACAGAGTTTCTTCTGCAACTTTAAAACTTGTATTTTTCCCTTTTTAGGCAGCCCATTTACTATGGGGTATGTGGTCATTAGTACAAGCATCCCACTCAGCTCTTGACTTTGACTATCTTGGGTATGTAGTCTTACTATTGTCAGTGTATTTTGAAGTAGTTATTTCCTATTGAGGAACTTCAATAATATTACAGCCAACTTTGAAACATACAAAAGAAGACAAATTATCACTTAATTTATATGCCGAGGTGTGCTTCTCTATTAAAAATGAGAGAATGTGCATAGTTAACCCTATTTTATCTAATGCTATGTGTTTGCTTTGTACTTTGATCTCCATTCACTTTTTTCTTTTCTGTTGGTAAGATATATGCTAAAATGCTTAGAATTAACACAAACCCAAAACCCCATTAAAGTTTATTGCTTTGTTCTTTTGAGATTATTTTAAAGAACTGAAAACAATAAATCACAAATTCTAGAGGATTATGCATGTTATATTCAAAGAGTCTCACCACATTGTTACAGTCTGTTTAATCACACCTGGTTATGCTCTAGCTTATGACTGTGTGTCTTGACAATTGCTCTGTAGTGTAATTTCCATCATAGAAGAATCTCTTGTAAGGTGGTCATGTTCAAAGCACACTACCCCTCCCTGACTAGCATTCCATGTAGTGGTTGAGATTAATGCTTTCCTAGTGTCTGTATCAACATTCCAATCACAAGAAATCCATAGTTCCTGCATCTGGAGACGTGACTGGTATACTTTCTTTTGGAATAGATTAATACTTGTTTCATTCAACAATAGCTTATGGTATGAGATGGTTAAATGGGAAAAATGACTGGAAGCCTTATCTTGGAGAGAACATGTCATGTTGGCAACTTTTCTGTATGGTCCAAAGTGTTCATAAAATTAGTATCATAGTAAGCAGAGTTCACCTTGACTTTTATTTCCACCTTCTTGATACATAACTTGCCCCTGGGACAGTATTCAGTCATAATCGTAAATCCTTTCAATATAGTTCAGGACATGCCACATAGCTCATTTTCACACAGTGATTAGTAGAATTTATCTTAAGATTTGTTACAATTGACAAGGTACATGTATGTTTTGCCAAGCATCATCAAACACTGCTTTTGTTACCTAGCTAGGAAATGCTCATGCAGTTGGTCTTCCTTTTCTAGATGTGTTATGAAAGCAATTTGTATACACGTGCTTTATGTCATTTTTCAAGATGGAAATTTTTCTTCATCATGTCTGCTTTTGCCTGGAGCATGAGGACGACATTTACCCCAAATCTTTGTGTTTATGGATTCCCAATAAGTAAAAATGCCACAATTTGTTTACCATAGCTGTGTTAAGACTTACTGCAGGCCATTTTCTTGATGGCCTTGGTGTCACAAGTTCATCCTTATTCATTGGTTTTCCAATGCTATTCAGAACAACTCAGAATGTCCAAATCCCCAATACGAACATGTTTTTATCATGTAAAGTGTAAGAATATTTTATATTGG
>NW_013665831.1:214628-215139 GCF_000517525.1 Limulus polyphemus | reverse complement strand
AGCGTGACCTTTGTACGTTGTCCATAACTAACTTACCCCTGTTGGGGGTCACTCTCGTTCAGCTCAGTGCTGACGTATTTGAACATTACTGTCGATATGATAACAAGAAAGCTTTCCGGTAGTTAAATATAATTTCTTTGAACTTTCAAACAAGTTTATTTCAACACATGTCCTTGTATGTTGTTTCACTATACCGAGAAACCTAATTGTCACTACTAGTGAGTTGTAATAGCTTACAGTACAGGTGGTTTCAATAACACCACCTAATCCTTGATACATCCTGTTAGAAAAGATTACCAAACGATACAGACACCATAAATTACAAAGAAAGTCAATTCATAGCACTTAAAATATTAGTCTGGTCGTCAATGTTTTAGCACCCCAACTGTGAGAATGTCATAGCTTTCCTGGTATTATTGACACGAATGTGTTTAGTCTGTCTCACGACTAACATATGGGCTTTATTGTTGTCACTTGTACACTGAGTTTTAACACATATATAAAAGAACCG
>NW_013665831.1:205583-213899 GCF_000517525.1 Limulus polyphemus | reverse complement strand
CAGAAATCCAATAAAAGATGGGTTCTCTATCATTTTTTCAATTCACAAATGATTTTGCCCTCACAATAAGACAAAATGGCCCCTGCAAGTATCGGGTTAAGTGGCATCATACTACTTTCCAAACACTAAACAATGTTTTAATGTAGTTCTAATACATTTCATCGCATCTTTTTAATGACTGTGGTTATCAGATGACTTGTTGATTTGCCTATTCAAAATTATTTTATTATAATATACCAAAGCCTCTCTAAATCTATATAATGTATGTATTCATAGACCATAATGGTTTTCCATAACAAACACAAAAGAACAAATATAATATACTTTTAAAGTTTCATAGATGCAAATTTCATTTTCCTAATTTTAATGGAAAAATGAAATTTTTATTTTATTATGCTGTTGATATCGAACCTCATAGCTCAGAATCTGGTATTGAATAAGATTTAAAGAAAGATTTTGCAAACTTACTTGATCAGTGGTTATATCTGCAATCTGTGAATTAATGATACATATTTTAGTTATTCTTAAATTGAGCTACATAAATTTAGACTCTCTGTAACATGAAATTATGAATTTCGTCAGGACTGGAATCTTACCAGCCAGAATTGTATCCATGTAAAGAATTTCTGGGTGGTACTACTTAAATGGGTGTTATTGCTATTTGTAGCTTCTAAGCTAACTGTATTTTTAATTTCTTATAACTTACTAGCAGAAACGACGCCCTAAGAACAGCCGTTTGTGCTAGTAATTAGTAACCATAGTATTCATATCTCATTGTAAACAAATTTTACAAAAGTGAAAATTATGCTCTTTAGTCATGCACAACTCAATGCATCAAATTGATTCAATGTACAGAGCTCACAATTTTCATAAATTTTACTGATATAAACTGTAATGTGTTTCTATATTAAAAGTGGTACCCTTCAATGAAAAAATAATTGTTTTTTAAGAACTCCAGTTTCTCAGTACTACATTTAAAAATTACATCAATAAAGACATAATTAAAACCTCACGTACAGTCTAGTGAAAGCGTGAAAGTCGTGTTCTTGTTTTGAGGAGAGTACCTTTATTTAAATTTGTGTTCTGTTATAACGAAATGGTTGTTGCACGTACCATAGTTATTTTTATAATTGTCTGAATGTTGAATACCCAATGTGTGAAATTTTCTGGTACCATTCAATAGATGATGCTACACTTCAAGAGCTTCAGTCACTGCTCCTGGCATTGAGATCTTGTATTTCAGTACAGCAGATGACACCATTGGTCACATACATAGATAGTTATATAGACGGCCATGCCATTACTCCATTGTAGTAAAGATATCTGGATGAGATATTCTCTTGCAATGAAATCATAACAGATTAATCTTATTATAAACTATCCTTAATGTAGGTCATATATGCTTTTACCTTTAAGCTTGGAAAGAGTCCCATGAGAAGACATTCTATTTCAAGAACTATAAATATAAAAAGTGGTTTGTTCATTTTTGGCTAATCATAAAAATACCAAATATGCTTTCTGTAATGAATATTACTTTAAGATGTGTGGTAGCACATCATTATCTCTGAACTTTCCACTATGACAAATCTGTGTCGAATATGTAGACATATTGTGATTACGAGTGATACAACTTTTATACACAAATTAAAAAACATATCCCAAAAATACAAGAGCTGCATACTATCGTTCAGATTAAAAGTGCTTCTCATGGCTAGTAATCAACAATCACATAATAAGAAACATCATGGAAGAAACATGATCATATCAAAAACGTGTGTTTAATGTAAAGTAAAAGCACAAGAATTATCAAGGTGAGAAGTCCACTAGACCAGTCTCCTCTTCCTCTTCAAATTGGTTAAATAAGCCATTAAAAACCAAACTAAATGTAGGTATTCAACAAATTTGTAAACAGATTTAAACATAGTACTAACAGCATTTAGTAAACCATTTTAAAGTTTTTACACTCAACATTATATATTGCTAACATTGATAACATCGAAGAAGGGCATAAGCACAAAATTACAGTACATGATTAAATTCCAAATATTTAGATGTATGTCAATAAGGTCTTGTATAGTTTAGATAACTATATAAATTTGGAATAAATTTCCAGTTCTTAAAAATATCACATGTGCAAGTTTTTTTATTTAAAATTTGTAACAATTATTAATTTTTATTTAAATTTTGGTTTATAACAATTATTTAAAAAGCTGAAAATAGGTCCAGTAAGAAAACTTACTAAGAATTAGTTATGTTATCAGCATTATTGGAGCAGACTGATTTTTATTTTAATTATCTGGAAAGAATTTGATAATGATGAAGAATTTGTGTGAAATTGTTTATTCAGCGAGCATGTGAAAAATTCTGCTATAAAATCTGGTGCAGGTATTTCAGAGTAGATGTAGATAAAACTGGACTTGACACATCCAGTGTAGGTCACAAACTAACACAGTTTCTTTTCTCAAGTTTAACTAAAACATAAAGATTATATAGACATTTCATTAATAATAGATATTGTACTTATAACAGATTTGACTCGGTGTGGTTTCTTCGTTTTGAAAAGTTTGCATGTGTAGTATAGACCTATTTACAAGTAATGTATTTCTTGAGTGAGAGAAGAGTGGTAAAAAAAAAGAAAGAAAATGATTTTAATTTGCTTGTTAATAAAACCCTAAACCCTTTAACTCAGTGTTTAACTCTAATTTAAAGCATTAATAGTTCTTCGTCCCATTTATAGAAATTCTAAATGTAAACTATAATTGTAAAGGCTTGTATAAGACAAAGGGTGAGGTCTCATTCAGAGTATTGTGTTCAATTTTGGTCACCTTACTACAGAAATAGTGTATAGAGACAGGCTACTAGAATGATACTTGAATCAGTTTAGTTGCCTTTAGTGGAGAGGCTAAAGTCTTGAACTTATAACATCTCTCTGGAGCATAAATGAATTATAGGAATATGATTTTGGTTGCATTCTCACAATTTTAGCAGTTAGTAAAATTTTCTATCTGTTTGTTTGTGTTTGTAGTGAATGTGCTGCTCATAATGATTATAATTAGAATGTTAGATTCTTACAAAATAAAGTAAAAACTCAAAAGGTAAATTAAAGGTTATCTTAAAGGTAGCACAAATATTTGTTATGTATGGGCACAGTTGAAGTGTGGAAAAATGTGGCTGGTGGGGTTTTGGAGATTTCTCTTAGGACTTTTGTTCTTTATTATCTATATCTTTGATCTGGAGTGATGTACAAGCAGTACAATTTCTGAATTTACTGATGAAATTGACTTTTTTGGGTAAAGCAAGTTTTTTTAATTGTACACCATCTAATGCACTGTGATATATATTTGAAAGAGCATTATATAAACTACATACATAAGTATATCTCTTTCAAGCAACTCAGTATAATAATTTAAATGTTTTTTTTTTAATTTATAACCTTTATTATTTTATGCATGAATAGATATGCCAAATGCAGGATTGGAGAATACTACAAGAAAAAGGAGAAATTCTTAGCACTGTAAGAGAGTATGAATAAAAGGAGCACAGTAAGCTAGTTATAACCAAGAAACTGTTAACTGTGGTAAAAGTTGTTGCTTTTACTTTACAATTCATGTAATATACATTCTCAGTTCCAGATAGGTGTACCTGAACTCATATTCGTAGCAAGTGTGGCTTGATATTAATAATGCATCATCAGTGTTTATATGTTATTCTCTACAATTTTATTCTTTTTCATATATATTTCGAATTTTTAGACTCCTAAGTTTATTGTTAATTATTTTTTTTCATAATGAAATATACTGCTATTAATAAAAAACACGAGGGTCGATTTATGAATATTATTGGATAGAGTATACAAAAACAGATATATAAGTTAAAAATCGAAGTTTCAGCGTAATGTTAAGAAATATAAGCATGAACTTGTTATATCTCTCTACTAATTTTAGGCCTTGGGCAAGAATGAAATAATGTTCATATTCAAACATTGACAACTTTGTTGGTCAATCGTTAAAAGATTTACATAAAACACTTGTTATTTTCATAATTATTTCTAAATTTTTTATGAGTGTGTTTGCCATTGTAATTTTGTAGCAAAGAAATTATAATATAGAATATTAAGAATATGAGTTTAAAATAATGTTCAGTTTGTGAAAGTAAATGAATTTATGCAATTTTCTATAGGTTAACAATGTATGATTTTATTGATTAAGGTTATCACTCTGTGCTGTTAATTGTTATTGTAAAAATGCATTACAAAATTTTCAAAACCTTTTGAAAGATATATGCTTTTTAAACAAATACTTTATTTTATAATATGTTTTAGGAATTGATTTTGGCTTACAGCTAAATAGTAGTAATTGGGAATAATTTTACCTTTTTATTGATAATAAATAAAATGCATGTTCGTTTATATTTGCCTGTTTTATTGTTATCAATTAAGTAATGCAATTTTGAAAGTTATACGTTTAAATGGTAAATGTTTAAGTTTAAAAAAACACTTACAATTATGTATCATTTCATATACATGATAAGAATTATTCATTACATACAGGTTATTTCAGTTCCTCATTAATTTAATAAAAGGTGAAAGTACGTGTTTGAACAACATCATGATATGTACTTTAGTTACAGAAACACATCATTCATTACGACCATGGTTTTGCCAGTAAAGGCATCATGGTGAAACCATGGTCGTGATAAATGACGTATTTTTGAAACGTTCAATTGGTCTTTTTTTTCCCCTCAATTTTGTAATTATGGAGTTTCACCAAGTACCGAGGGTTTCAAGTATTAGTTATGTACTGTAGTTCTTGAATTGCTTCTGGTGGCTTTAGATGTCATATTCCTCTAAATACATGACCAAATCTCTGAACCAAGAATATCAGTCCTACTAATAAAAACCCTCATATGGCTCTTTGGGAATTTTGAGAGCTTATAACTCTAAAAATCAGATATCGATACCCCTGGTGAGTACATTGAAAACATAGCCTATTGTGTAGTTTTCTGCTTCACAACTAATAGACAATCCTAATAACATATGAGTAACAAAAACTTTTAGGATAAATACCTTCAATTACAAATACACATATGTAATTAATATTGGGATCATTCAATGTATTCTACATAGCAAATGAATGACTTCAAATATTTTGTTCACTTCGGAACAGGCCCGGCATGGCCAGGTGGTTAGGGCGCTCGACTCGCAATCTGAGAGTCGCGGGTTCGAATCCCCGTCACACCAAACATGCTCGCCCTTTCAGCCGTGGGGGCGTTATAATGTGACGGTCAATCCCACTATTCGTTGGTAAAAGAGTAGCCCAAGAGTTGGCGGTGGGTGGTGATGACTAGGTGCCTTCCCGCTAGTCTTACACTGCTAAATTAGGGACGGCTAGCGCAGATAGCCCTCGTGTAGCTTTGCGCAAAAAATTCAAAAACAAACAAACACTTCGGAACAATGAGTATTACTCAATATAATCCAATCAGTAATTTTAGGATTAAGTTTCTTTGTTTATTTGTTTTGAATTTTTCCACAAAGCTACAATAAGAGCTATCCGTAATTTTGGACCAATAAATTAAAGTGAAGGCAACAGGTAAATACTTCTCACCTCCAGCTCTTGGACTACTATTGTCTGTCCAAACAGCAGGATTTGATGGTCACTCTTATGCTGCAATACTGGCTATCAATGGGTATAGTGCTTTGCATCAACAGGACTCGAACTTTGAACCCTTGGATTTACAGCCCAAGACCTCTAACAACTCCGTCGTACCCAGCCCATAAAGGTTAAAAGCCAAGTTGTAATAATATCATTGGGGTAACTTATAGGTAAGCCTTACAAGTTAAGTGTTGCTCTCTATAAATCGTTAAATTTAACCAATTAAAATACTAAGTTTAATAAAGTTTAGAAAACAGAATGGTACTATACCATTTTTCTAAAACTTAGGAAATTTCTTTCTTCAATTTCTTTATCGAAACAAAGACAATATCCAACTCAAGTTCTGTGATACAGTTTTTCATAATAAAGCAATAGATTTGCAGAAATATCTCGTCCTCTCAGAATGAAACTTAGAATAATTTTAGACAGCTTTCCAGATGTCTGTTTAAATAATGTCACTGTTCCAATCAGGCAATATCAGAGAACTGATATTATGTAGTTTTCATTACGCATGTTGAAGGAGTAATTGATTGCAAATTAGTAAACATTAAGTACAACAAACGCAAAATTGTGCATATAGTCAGGGTAATTTAAAGCTACAGGACTTGTGAAGCGAAGGTTGAAGTGATGTAATGTGTCTTGACAGTATTTTTATCACAGAAATGTAAAAATTATACAATTAATAAAGTAGTGTTTAATTTCTGTCAAATCTCTCTATACTTAAGATCTGTAACCCATTCTTGATTTATATTATTGTATTTACATCTAATTAATTTTAAGAATGATGACCTCGTAGTTCAACAATTGGACACCATAGGGAGCGTTATTAGGGATGCATCTAGGCGGTCATGGCGTTATAGTTCCACAAAGTGTTACCAAGGGCATGGTTAACTTAGGGAGGGTTTAAATTATAGTTCGATATTAGACAGACTGCCATGATGTCATAGTTCCACGAAATAGAAACAGTACAAATGTGATCAACATCTCTCAATATTACTATATTTAATTTGTTTAAAACACTAAATTTCCTGACCACTTAAATCATCCTAAAAAGGACGCTTAACACTAACGCTATTAGACAATGATCACCTCATGATCTATACATACACATGTCTTGTGAAAGTATGGAATACTTTTCTAAACTGTTCATAGCTTTTTTCAGACAAAGTTCTGTAGGTCACTTACTGTTTTGCTTTCACAAGTAAAACATACATATTATTTGAATGCGATTATAACCAATAATTTATTTTTATCATCCTACAACTAAATATAATAAATGACTTACTGTTTAACTTTACTATTATTTAAAATACCAAACTTTAAGACTGTCTATTAGGAAATCACACACACATGCAAACAGTGTGGGCACTGGCGTCAAGACAAGTGTTTGTTAGAAGGTTGTCACGGGTCACACATAGAGTATGAGGCTGTGAGATATTTCAACTTGCCAGTCCATGATAAGTTTGACCTTTGTTCATTAGTTACATTGAAAAAACAATTATGTGACCTTTAATTTCTCAATTTATATTTCAGTATCTTTCATTTAAACTCAGATATGGAAATATCATATCTAAAATTTAATACATTAATAAATAATGTAACGTTAATAACTGATATACTGTTTTAACCGATATTTTGATACACTTTTACCCAAAACATTTCTGGCTGGAAATGTCATATCTAACGATAAATACATTAACAAATGATGTAACATTAATAATCGATATACCTTTTTAATGGTTACTTTGGTACAGTTACATCCAACACTACTAAATCGAGTACTGACATTAGATCTCATTCAGATGCAACCTAAGAAAGATGTTGTGTATTTAGTTAGTTTGAATCTAAGTTTATATAGGCCTGTATGATGGGGGAACTCCGATTGCTTGAGTATATGTGATACTTTACAAGTCTTTACTTGCATATATTAAAGGTAACACGTCAGTTTTACTCTGTAGGGGAGTGGTATGTGAAGGTCAGGTTCTAATATTCAGCACAGTGGTGGACAGTCAATTTTGTTACGGATTACAAGTGCTTGATATGTTTTGTATAGTTTCTAAGATAAAGAAACTTTGATTACTTTGGAAAATGCCCCTTATGTTGCATTTATGGTGACTAATAACCTACTAGAACAAGTATATATGGCAGGTATTATTACATTGAGCTATGTGTCAATATTTTATAAACTAAGAAGTTTGTGTAAATAGCATATTAGTATATCTTGAAGTTTTGTTCACAAATGTTTCAGTATGCTTGTTAAATATGTGATGTTACATACATATATACACCTGGAAAAAAGTTAAGCACCCCCAAATATTTTTCAGGATTGCTTATTGAAAATAAGGTTTAATTTTCATGATGTTGAGCAATGTTCAAAATTTCAAACATAATTAAAAGGATGTGAGCGTTCAGGTGTGACATTTAAATCAGGCGCGTTTTTTTCCCCACGTGCAACTTGCTCCCTTCTTCACGTCCAATATGCACTATTTTCTCGTGCATCAAATCCGTATTTAAGTCCCGAATTTCTGAATGCAAAATCATTTTAAGTATTCTTACAAGAAGACGGATATCAGAGGCGCAGAGAGGCCAAATTATTGGCATGAATTCCGCTGGTATGTCCTATAAGGCGATAGGTAGACAGCTTGGCTATCCTTACACAGTGATC
>NW_013665831.1:190736-204708 GCF_000517525.1 Limulus polyphemus | reverse complement strand
ATCACAAGCTTCTTTTAAGGTTTGGTTAAAAATCTGAGGCCAGAAATTTAATGCCCAGATCAAAGAAATCACTTGGTTTTGAAACAAAAACATGTCAATGTCCTCTTTAACACCTTCCACATTTGCATACGTTTTCCCATTAAGATGGTGTTGCAGCGAACGAAAAAGATGGTAATATGATGATGCCATATCTGGAGAATATAGTGGTTGGGGAAGAACTTCCCAACCCAACTCCATAATCTTGTGTTGCATCAAATGTGCCACATGTGCAATATCATGGAGAAGAACACCTTTTTATAATAATGAGTGAGGGCCATTTCTGATGAAGGGATTGATTTAAACATTTCAGTTGCTGATTACAGATCTCTGCATTAGCAATTCCCTGTGGATCGAGGAGTTCGAAATGAATTACTTCTTTGATGTCCCACCAAATGCAAAGCAGGTCCAGGTTTCGGGGTCAGAAGTGTTTTTTGTCTAAGAACTGAGCCATTGTTTTTGGTGTTTAATATTCGCATAGAGAATCCATTTTTCATTACCAGTAACAATTCTGTCCAAAAATGGTTCATGTGCATTACGTGCCAGATGAGACGAAGCAGCGTTCGCACGTTGGAAGCAATGATCATTGGAGAGTTCATGAGGCACCCAAACACTTTCTTTATAGAGTTTTCCCATATTCCTTAGAGTTTTATGTATTGTTTCATTAGAGACGTGCAATTTCAGGTCCATTACACGAGTGTGTTCCAATATGCCAGCCCCTGCTATCACAGTTTTAAGGCTAAAGTCACCTGAACGAAATTTGCTGAACCATCGTTGACACTTACAAACATTCAAAACATTTCCATAAACTTCTTTGTGGTTACAAAAACATTGTTTCCATTCTTGTATTGAAACAGTATTACATGCAAAATGGGTGTCTCGTCGTGTGCCATCACTATAACGGATTAGAGTACACTACACTTTATATAGGCTACACTAACATGACGTTTAAGAAGTTTGTTTAACTATTATATGTGATATACATTTTTTGGGGTGGTTAATGAATGTGTTCCAAATTGCAACATTAATTTCTTGACAATCGAGAGCAAGAAAGAAGATTAGGTAAGTTCTTTATTTACTTATTTTTCGTATTTCTCCTTTATATATTATTAGAAAAGTAACTAAAATCTAAAAATACAGATTTTTTAAAGTCATTTAGGACTAGATTAGGTAAAATAAATAAAAATAACAATGTAATTAAAAAGTTCACGAGATATGCATGTGAGCAGATCGTAGTAGCTCGTGGGTAATGTTATTCAATATTGTGAAATGACATGTATGTTCTCCTAGTGATTTATAACTTTTTATGGCGTAGTTAGACACGATTGATAGGGTAATAAAAATGGAATAAAACAACAAAATTTAATTATAAATAGACGTATAATATTACGAACTTAGAGAAATATAGGATAAACGAAAGTGGTTTTATGTTACAGTTTGAAGTCATTCTAGAAAGACAAAAAAAGGGTAATTTAGGTTCATTTCGATTTTTTGGGGGTTACGAGGTCGGTCGAATTGACCTATCCCGTTTTGAGATAGAGTAGAGAACATAACAGATAAACTACTAAGTTCTACTGAAACAAAACGTTTGAAATGCATTTAGGAGGTTTTGGAGATTACACAAAGGAAATTTGAGATTTTTGAGATGAGGAAAAGTATTTTTAATTTTAACATGAAAATTAGTTTGCACACGAACTATTCGAAACAAATACTCAATATATTCATGGACAAATCTTTATTTTAATTTATTAAAAATACTTCACTAAAATATATGATTTTTTGTATGTGAAACACTTGTGTTATTAACTGAAAGACTGCCAAATTTCGTGAAGATATACCCTCTATATTGAGTGTTCTAAGTATTAAATCTATAAAGTTAAATGAGTACAAAAAGTCACGTGATTGAGTCAAATTGACCGACCTCATGTTGAGAGAGTTAGTCTACAAAGAAATGGATGGATAACAGTAAGTCCTTCATTTATTATTTTTATTTGTAAAAATGAAATCTTTCATAGAACATTATAACATGTATATACTTATAAAGTTAATCAGTATGCTAAATTTTATAGAGAATTAAATAATCGTCCTTTTGAAGACGAAAAAGTTTGTAAAGTAAATTATTGGTTGTAATATTATTTCCTTCATTCAAATAATGTATACTATGTATGTTTAATAGCTGTCTCATTGACATAAGAGTTTTTGCAGCTTTTCAGGACAATAATTTCTAAAATATATGCTTAAATATAGAAATTAAAACTATAATAAGTATGTTAAATCAGAATCAGTTGTTTATTGTCTTATCCTTTATCATAAGAAATAATATTTTGTCAAGAACATAATTATATGGATAAACACAAACTAGTGAAACAGTAAGGTTTTCGTAAGTTCGCATGTTAAGTAAGTGCCCTATTCAGGAATATAAGTGATTTACATTTCCTCATTCAATTGATGGATAATATATATATATATATATATATATGTTATAATAAATTAATAATTGTTTTGTTGACTTATGAACAGCAAGTGTGTTAAATTCCTATGGTACTAAAGAAATATTGTCTGCCTAAAGTAACACTATCCTTAGTAGGACTTGCCTATAGAAACACAGTAAAAGGAGCATAAGTGAAAACTGTCATAAGATACATATGTGAAATGACATATTTTGTCAAGAACTATAAAAATAATAATTATATGGATAGCATAAAGGCAAACTAATGTTAAATTATTTAGAGATTTAAATATGCATTCTTTTCAGAATGATAACGGATTTACATATAAAAGGTCAGGAAATGTAAAATTAGTATGCTTAAATATAGTACTATGGAATTAGTGTTTTATACATAAAGCAACTGTAGATCATAATTAAATCTAATCATTGATTACATGTTGAGACATGTATGATGATCTCAACATGATTGTGGTTCCACTTCCTGGAACTATAACATCATGTTTGCCTGTCATAGCGGCCTAGCAACACATCCCTCTGGTGACATATCATGAATCTATGACATCATCTTTTTGATGATATCATTGCATGGCGCCAGCGACCTCTAGTGACACGTATTGGATCTATGATGTCATTGTCTCTGGTGACATCATTGTTTATACCCTTCCCCATCCTCATGATCCCCTACTGAAGTGGCTTCCTTTGGGCGCAAGACAATCTCTCTAACTACTTATGTGACTATTAACAGGATATCAACAGAGTCACCAATAATTCCACTAACATTTTTGAAGATATAATATATAAGCACAAAATAAAATCTACACATCTTTCAAATTCTTCTGGAGAAGAATAGTCAACTATTCGAAAGCAATCGAGTTTTGGGTCTCATGTGAAAATATTACATATATTTCAGAAATGTGAATGCACGAGAAGTAAATCTTAATTGAAAGGAAACAAACTGGAATACATCAAATTTGTCAATGTGAAAATGTGAAATTGCTTACTGATGTTTTAGTTTGAATAATGGCAAATGAGTTGTATACATGCATTGTTCAAAGGCATCATCTTAGTGTTACTGACGTACAGTGAGTGTTGGTTTCTGTTTCACTAAAGCTGGTTACTAAATACCCTATTGTTTTACATTGCTGTAAGTCAGTAATAGCATAAAATAGTATGTGACAAGAAAAACTGTATAGCAGCACGACTTAGAACTAGTTTTTAAATATGTAGCAGAATATATTGCTGCATTATAGTGGGTAGTAACACTTATTGAAATGTACAAGGTCAGGCAACTTTATTAGGAACGATACATAATAACAAGTTGAGCCACATTTTGACTGAATAATAGTCATGATACGATATGGCAAGGAATTAAAAAGTTTTGAAAGGTGTCTTAAGGGGTTTTCTTCATTTAGACGTTAATATTATTTACAACTTATAGAGGGAAGTGGACATACAATAGTGGTGACAAATATGTTTTTCAAGCTCATCTCACAGGTGTTTAATTAGCTTGAGATACGGAAATTTTAGTGGTCATGGGAAATATCTGAAGTCTCTATCATTTTCTTAAAACCATGCTTGAACAATTTTTAATGGTGTATCGAAGTATTGTCATTTTGGAATTAGCTGTCCCCATCAGAGTATACATGAATCATTGATGGATGCAGTTGATCAGAAATCGAATTGAGGTAAACTGTAGCATCCATTAGATCTTCTAAGTTATACTGGGAAAACATGCTGCAAACCATGGTTTGGCTACTAGTGGCCTATATAATTATAAGTATACAACTTATTATTGTGACTTTTTCAAAATCTATCTTCTCTAATGTGTGTAAAACAAGGAAAAAAAGCATGATTCATTGGCCTGCATCACCTTTCACCAATGTCTATGGTTTTTAATCTACTGAAGGCGGTTTTACTTCTTTGAAACTGAGTCTTATGCAAGTTATAGTTGGAGAAAGCTGTGGAGTTTCTTGCAGTGGATAATTATCAGTTTCTGTAGTGTTTCATGGTGTTTGGACCATAATATTCTTCCTAGCTGCTTTTCTCCTCTTTCTGGCATTAGGCATTTGGGACCACAAATCTACTTCACAGCAGACATTTTATTTACTTTTTTTATGTTGCTGATAAACTCCAATGAACAATGTGTTGGAACAGCCTATGCATAAAATTGTCATAACCACCATGGTACCAGCTAGACATGCACCACTATCATGCCTCTTTTCAATGCTGTAATATTTATATCTTTCCCCATATCTTTTAGATGATTTCAAATAATTTGTTTACAGATAAGAAGTTCTTTCTCCAATAAAGGTCTGTCCTTTGTCTAAAAACACACACGTCACTTTGATTGGATTTGTGAATAAAGATTGTTTCATTCTGGGTAGAATGTTCAGTTATATATTTGCTATGACCTTAACTTTAAAATGTTGTTAAATATCCTTTTATTTTGACATATTTAGTTTTAATATCGAACATTTGTCTGAGAAGTCACAAAGCTCTTTTTGCTCTAGCTACCTATTATTCTGGGTCATTAACCTAGTCCTAAGGTATCGTCTTGTCTTTCCCTGGAAAAGACTACTCTGAAGTTGGTAAGTAAGTACATGATAAATAAAGGTAGACTGTGATCTTTCTGTTCAGATCAGGTGATATCTCGAAGTTATAGTCTCCCTTATGTTCTAGTGCAAATAACCAATAATCAAATTGGTAATGCAAAGACTCTTGAGATGAAATAGCATTCTTGTTTTGTGTATGTAATACTGTGTCCTCTCAGTCTAGAACAGATTCTAAAGATTCTTTAACTTCATAAAAAAGATATTTCTTCTATAAAGGTCTGTCATTTGTTCAAATATAGACATATCACTTTGATTGTATTCGTGAATAAAGATTGTTTCATTATGAACAAAATCTTTCTTTTTCAATATTAGCATGGTTCGAACAATTCATATTTACTTCTTAATACACTTTATCTTAGAATCTTCTGATATTTAGCAGATCCTACTTTGTCACTATTTGGGAAAATTCAGTTTACTTGAAAATACAGCTACATTAAACAAAATATTCAGTATAATTTTATGCACTCTATATAACTTGGTGTTTTAGTGTGTTTTCTGAGTAATACATACAGTGAACCCCGTAGTGGCACAGCGGTATGTCTGCGGACTTACAACGCTAGACACCAGGTTTCGATACCCGTCGTGGGCAGAGCACAAGTGACCCCCTTGTCCCTTCCTGTGGGCGCCCATGGTAGAAAGCGATTGGTTAAATGAAAGCTAAGTATCTTAGAGAATGCTGATTCAAATTGGCTAATATTAGCCCCAAAAGTCACTTGCATAATGTGGAAACATTTCAAAATCCATACACAGGCGCTCAGAATCTTGAATTATGCATATCATAGTCCACAACATGAGCAGATGACCGTTATCTGCTTATAGCTTGCTGCAATCATAAGATACTCGCCCCCCCCCCAATAGCACAGCGGTATGTCTGCGGACGTACAACGCTAGAAACCGGGTTTCGATACCCGTGGCGGGCAGAGCACAGATAGCCCATTGTGTAGCTTTGTGCATAAATTCAAACAAACATAAGGTACTTATTCATGGAATGAATCAAATGATTACAGCTGCTTTTGATGCTGTTCCCTGGGTAAAAAACTGTTGGAACTAGACTTAATAAACATTTACTCATTAACACATTTAATAAAATCGGTTTCATAAACAAAATAAAGTTTTATGCATAAAGTATATGCTGACCCTTTTTGGTTTAAAGTTTGTCGCCATTTAGAAATTTGCAGACTTTCTCTCGTCCGGAATTGCAACATGTCGTGAGCTCTACTTAATGTATTAAAATGATCACTAGAAACTGCACAATTACCTAAAGAGAATATAATCCTTGCAAATCTAAAATAATCCCACATTCTGTTCTTTGTATGTTCTTTTATGAGGTATTTAACCACCTAGTGGACGTTAAACCATATAAATCTCCTTGGTGCAGTCAGGGCATTTAAGAATGAACTTTTCAGTTTTGAAATTCTATCTAAAATTGAAAAAAGTTGTAATAATTCTAAGGGTTGATCTGAAAATGCATGTTCATTTTAGTTGAAGATATACTCTAGTTAATACTTTAATTTATTTTTCTTTACAAATTACCGCCTTTTTTATCAGTTTTTGGTGCCTTGTAAAAATCTTTGATGTACTGTTGCCATAGGTGAGTCAATATTTCCAATATGTAAAATACATCAGATTATAAGTAAAGTCTACCTTCAAATTGAATTAACATGCATTTTCAAAATAATTCTTATAATTTAATTAATATTTTTTGTTGTTTTAAGAATAGAATTCCAAGATTGAAAAGGTTGTTCATTTTGTATAAATTTAAATGCGGATATTTATTATTATTAGAGGTGTCTTAAAGTAATTTTTAAGGTTAGATTAAAATATCGACGAAATATATAGTAGAAAAATAACAATATTAATATTATTTATTGTTCTTTATAACCCCCTAGTGGCTCAACATTAAGTCTACCAACTTACAACACTAAAAATCTGGTTTTGATACCTGTGATGTGCAGAGCACAGATTGGCTATTTGTAGATTTGTGTTTAAAAAGAACCCAAACTCATTTTTTTTTATCAAAGAACTTATACGGTTTATTGTTTATGTGTATAAATACATAATTATTGTGGGTATAGTAAAATCCTTTAAAATGTTCTGCTAGTAACTTAAGTTTCTAGCTGCTTCATTTGTGTTTATGGAAAAGCTACTAAGGGTAACTCTTGCTGTCCCCCATTTTGAACTACTGACCAGAGGAAAGGCAGCCAGTGTCAGCAGCACCATACCACTCATCATCCATGCTAAAGGATTGATTCCATTCTTATAATTCATCAAGAATTAAAGTTCATTGATAGCTATAATCTACGAGTAATGTATCATTTTGTATGACATAACTCATATATTTATCTATATAGTTTAATACTTTATTCACTGGTCTTCCATAAACTTTCGGTTGATAAATGAGTGTGCTAGTTCATCAGGAACAAGAATAATTAATTTTGTATGTTCCACATTTTTTAAATTCCAACAGCTTTAAAAATAGCCCATTCTATCGAACCACCAAATAATAAAAGTATCAGTACTATGAGTAATGTTTAAAACCCTATTTTCTGTATTAGTAAGTGTTTTCTGTTTGACTAATGCTTTATTGATAGCCATTTGTCTCAATAATGACTTGTATCATCTAGGTTTCTGCTTTTGTACATTCGTCATAGAAATGTTACAGTGATGGTAATTATCCAATTAATATGGTTACATGATGTTTTATGTAATAAGCTGAGCGACTCTTGATGTTGTTTAACTGTAAGAGTCATGATGAGTAAATGAAAATACATTGTAAGTATAGAATGTTAAACTGTTTATTTACATATCAATTTAGATATAATATCCAGTTTTTATACTACAGTGATAATGATTGTAATATGAAACGGGCAAGGTAGATTAGATTTTTGGAATTGTTTACCCGTGGGATATTTAGCAGACTCCTCAACATCTCGGCTCTCTCTCTCTCTCCCCTTTGTTTAAACAGGGGTAAAATTCTCTCTCTCAGCAATTCATCCACACTTGAAATAGTCGATGTTTCCACTTCAGAAGTGATGAATGTAGCGGGTCACCCATTTACACAACAACGATCTGTATCTGAAAGACACTAACTCAAAAACGATTATTAAACTAAATAAAAACATATCTATATATCCAGTGACTAAATATTTGGATGCTAGTTCTTTAATTACATATGGTCCGTTCTTCAAATAAAACCATCCTAGTTCTATCAGGGCCACAGTCATGACAATGAACGAGCATGTATTCAATAATATATCAGTTTCATCTTACTTTGATAAGTACACTGCAACCATATCTTCAGGAAAAGGTCCTGTCCTGATAAACAATTGTTCTGGCCTATGCGGTTTTAAATCGATGAGTAAATAACCATTTGATTGTTTTGTTGTATCTTAATAAGCTTCTTCAAAGTATTTGACACATGTCAAAAACATTTGTCTTGTTAAAAAATTCAATCAAGATTTCTCTCTGACATTCTTGAACAATATAATATATTGAGAATATAAACTAATATTACGCATTTCTCTAGGCTTATGAAATAGATTCTGTACAATATAAAACACTAATAAATTTAAACGGTAACTCCCACGTGTAAAAAGTTGAGACAAACATTTATTTTCTCCACTTTCACTCATAAGATCATCAATGACGAAAAGATTGGTTTTATCAGACTGTAAATAATCATCAAACTTTTCAGGAAATCTCTCTACAGATTGAACATTATGATGATTTTGCATTAATTTACTACAGAGGGGTTAAAATTCACCATAAAACCACATGATATTTTCAGAAATAGAATAGATCACTTTACGATGATAAATTAGAACTTTACTTACAAACTGTGGTTTACCACTTTTTGTTGGACCTAACACTAAACATGTAAGAGGGTATTGTAGATGGTTATCTATTTCGAACTCCAATGATGAATAAATTAAACAAGGCTCACTTTATATAGTTCATGTTTGAGTGCACATGGGATCTTCCCCTCAAGGTCTTGCACATGCCTTTTTCACTTCATGACGAGGAGTTAGTTTCATTATATGAAAAAAATCAATGTCCATACAGTAAAGTATTAAAGTGTGAAAGGATGTCTCATTTGGTGTAAACTGGATGGCAATTGTTCTTTTATTTCTTGTTATAAATAGTCCAGGTCTTTAATTCTCTACATATATTCTTAGGATTTGTCACTGTTGTAGGATGCTGATAAGGATTCGATATGACTATTATTTTACTCTTCGTTGTTGAGACGTTTAATTTCTCAAATTTGTTTATAAAAGTGAGGGTAAACCCTCAACTTTTACAATAGGACTTCCTATCATTACATATGTATCCAAAGTTCCTGGGACCACCACTGACCCATAATGTGATGTAATTATCATCAAGCTCATCTGTAAATTCACCAAGATAATCTCCTAGAGGTGGATCACTAGATCCATCTGAAATGTCAACAACACTATCTGTTTTGTAACACACTACAGATGATCCCAACTTCTCAAGCAGACAATATAATTTCAGAAGAGCGTGAGCAGTAGTGAAAGCCACTATAAAGATGTTGTTTTGATCTTTCTTATGCTTAGGTCTCTAATGAAGAACAATTACATCATCATTAACTAAAGTAACATCTGTTATTACCTTAGTATTATCATTCATTAAAGAGTAATAATTTTTAACAGGTGTTACATACACAAGTTGTGGTTTGTCTTAATTACATACCCCAAAAAGTTAAGACAAAGTTTTGCAGCTTTTTCCTGGCTTAAAGGCTATGTTTTCTGGGGTCAGTTGCACTTTATCCTTTTCATCATACTGAGCAATGTAATCCTGTTTTGTCTCTGATGTTACACAATGAAAAAGTCATCCAGAACTTTCCTGCATTATTTTAAGAAAATTATCGATATAACTCTTAAAAAGATCTCTGGATTTTATAGAAATGTGGTATATTTCGTATATTTTCATTTCCTGGTAGACACACTCGACTGTTTTTTCCACTTATTCAGTGACCCAGGCACCAATGAAAGTTCTCCAGTCATCATAGTGGTTACATGATAGTTGTGATATTTATTCCATACATGATTCACATACGGTAAAATTTAATTTACTATTACTTTTGAAGGGGAAAATGGGGTGGTATAGTTTTCTCTGGGCTAGAATTGTATATTCTTTAAAAGAAAAATAATTTTTTAATTCAATAAATTTCTTGTTATAATAATAGGATGTCCAACTGGATACTTACAGTATTATTTGTTTGTTCATGAATATAGGGATGTAAAATCCATGTTCTTGATCTTTTCTCCGTCCTTTACATCATATAACTGCCTTGTCATATTGACTTTTCCTCTACAGAAGGCATCTCATATATCCATGCTGGAAACTACTATGTAGTCACTAAGGAAATCGATTATTTCTGAATCGTTAGTTTCATCTTTTTATATTCAATATCCCGTATTGTTATGATCTTATATCTCACAACTCCGAGTTCATACTGTCTCTCTAATGTACACTTTCTACCATACCACATGGGTCTACTTAAAACTACATTCTGTATATCAGAACCATGGCATGTATTGCAACATTGGTAGTAGCATCCGTAAAATTCGTATATTATAATGTGTTACTTTCAGAAACCATCTACTTTATAATTCAGGATTTGTTTTCCTCACCACAGTTAAATGCATGCTGGATCTTGACCCTCTCAGAGTTCTGTGTATCTATATATTCTAACCACTGGATACTTACTTGGCTATAATTATTAGATGTAAGGTATCCTTGGTTATGTACAAGTGTATAAGTGTTAAACCCCCGCAAATGGTAAGTTTTTACTATATAAATAAAATTCTTATGAATATATATTTAGAAATTTATTATGGACATTTACTGTATGAATAAATTTCATATTTATAAGTTTTTTTTATGTATGTATTTTTGAAAGTTGCTAAAATTGCGGGGGCATAATGGAAAAGTATCAAATCTAAGAGTAAAAGAATAAATATAATAACTTTCTACAATGGCAGCGATATTTTCTTACCTGTACATTTCTTCTTGAAAGTCAAAGATGTACCCTTCCTCTAGTCGCCGCCTGTGGAAATCCAGGAATTTCTCTTTTACAGGTTTTGACATGGTATCAGGGGAGTAGAAACTGACATCCGATATAGGTGTTCGACACTTCTGGTTTGATCTTACGTTAAACATATTTGGAAAATATCCTCTCTGCAATTCTTTGGAACCAAAGGTTTTATGAAACGATGATAAGACAATATAGATAAAATTAGAACTGTCCATAATTTCAATTACCAGACATTTGACAGTCAAAGCCATACTCTTTCTACCATTTACAATAAGATCAGGCTTTGTTCCTAGATGAATAAGGTAACTTAAGATAAAGCGCCAATTAAATCATTTCATGTTATCAGCTAAAGCAGTATAATTCTTATGTTTCTTGGAAAATATGAAATTACAAAACATCACATGAATTATAACATTTAAAACAGTTTCTTTGCCGTTACAATCGTGGAACACACTGTAATTTATCTCGTGAATACCATTTTCTTGATCGGTCTGAATTAATCTTCGACATCTTTGGTCCAGACAAAATACAAATAGTTATTCAGTAAAACAAATGATTTACATCCTACATATCTTATTTCACAACATCCATGAAAATCTGGCTTACGTTTCTTTCAATAATCACAAAACAATTTTTGCATTTGTACAAATTATCACATGAAGACGTTTATTTTCCATTCATTGTTTTGTGTATGCTTAACGGTCTGCCGATTTACAAAACTTGTCACAATCAGCACAAACTATGAGTTGTCTTTTCGAGCATTCATTACTGTAATAAACGTTAAAATAACTTATACAATGATGTACATTTAAATTATTAAATCATTTATCTTTGGGATCTTTTGAACCATGCTATAGCTATTGCTATAGCCTTAGCACAGCAAAGGTCGTTGTTATTGTTTATAGAAATAACTGATGTTTTTAAGTCAATCAATGTTATTATTTGATAACTTATATTTACCGCTACCAACAGATAATTCCAGTATAGTGACCTCAGTTTTAAAAGACATGTCTAATGGTATGTCATTTTTACTTTTATTCACTTCGTTTATGTTGGATAAGATCATATCGGGTTAAGATACATTCTTATTCTGTAAATATGTGCTGATTGGTTTATCCAGATGATTAGAATAAATACATATCCTAACTTATCATTATTGTTTAAATAGGATATGGTCTCATCCAATATAGTCTGAATATTTTGACGGAGAGTGTTCATAATATTTGTAATAGGCAGTTCGTATAATTTTGGATTAAATGACATGTTATAGCAATTGCATTGTACTTTTTAGCTCTTTTGTTTCCTGTTTTTCCAATAATAAAATGCCAATCTTCCTTGCAGGGACGCTTAGCATCACGGGATTTCTGTAAAAAAGAAAGATGTATATGTGATCAATTAATTTTTGTATAAGTGTAGAAAAACGTATTAATCATATGTAAATACAATTTATATGAAATATTTATATGAAATAATTATTTAAATGATATGAAAGTAATTACACTATTCGCCTATGTGAATATTTAATTTTGTATATCTGTTGAAAACTTATCTCTGGCTAGATGTACCCCTGATACCTGCATGTTGTTAGTCCTTTCACCACGGAGTGTCTGTAAAAGAAATAAGTAAATGCTATAACTTACATATGTATAAGTGTAAAAACATCGTATTAGTCATATATCAATATAATTTTGTAAAACAATATGAAAGCAGTTTTATTCTATTCAGAGCTTCTAACTTTTCGGTCTCTTCAACAGTTTAAGGCCACGGAAGGAAGGAAATTCTGCCTAATAGCAGACATGCATTATTACTACTTCGTTTAGTTTGTCCAAACTAATGGACAGTGAAACCATTTTTCACATAAATATACAATTAAATTATAAGTATTGTATCTTGATAACACGGTCTCCGTATCAATATCAAAAATAGGCCTGTAGCACTACTTGCTTCATTTAGTACAGGAATATATTTAAAAACATAGAATAAATAAAATGATACTAATAGTAGATGAGTTGTCCATAATTATCACTAGTAGAACTATAAGAAGCTACATTATCATGAATGTAGAATTCAGAATGATTGTAGACTGATATGACTAGTTTATATAGAGATGAGTGAACCAGTTTTGTCTGACTGCTTTATATTGCAAAATAGAGTTGATCATTAGTCATATGGCTGGGTTATTGTGTTAATAACCTTAGAATTAATCTGCATGATATAAGATACTACTTTTATATGATTTGCATCATATAAAAGTACTATCTTATATCATGCAGATTAATTCTAAGGTTATTAACACAATAACTATTACATTTAATCTGATATATAACAATTGATTTGTAACTTACGATTAATATAATTGATGTTATTTATATAATTATTAAGTGAAAATATAATGCATCACACGTTACTGTAACATATTTTCAAAATCTATGTGAGGATATATTTATTTTGAAATGTAAAATAGTCAATAAAATAGTTTTTGAGCCTAATAACATATGTTTAGTTTGCATTAATGCATAGTGGGAACAAATAATACTGCTAGTTTTATAAAATAATTATATTTGACTATAATGTACATGTCTGAATCCGTTATTCGTATATGCAGTGACGCCTTTAATACGATGTTTTAGAATGTCTTATAATAAATTCAGTGTTTGTTTACATATATTGTTAAACAAATGAATTACAGTATTTACATGAAAAATATAGACTTTAACTGAAATGAATAAATAGCAATATGAACGTAATGTATAAAAGTTTTATGAAAGCTAATTTAAACGATACAATCCAGGATTTTATAAACTGATATATTTGCTT
>NW_013665831.1:187528-189736 GCF_000517525.1 Limulus polyphemus | reverse complement strand
TAGACTTTAGTTACGGTACATTCGCGTACACTCACATATTATATATATATATATATATATATATATACTATAAATAAAATATTTTACCAAAAACGCCTATGTCTGGGGATAGGTTTGGTCAATGACTGTTTGTATTTCCTAAAAGTCAGAGCTTATCGAACTTTTACCTTGAAGATTTTCGAAATGAAAAGTTCTACAGAGAAAAAAATGGTATAATATGACTCACTTACATAGACTGATAAATAATCCGTTTTATCGAGCTTTTATCATATATGCATAGAGTTCCAAGCTAGCATGAATCAAACTCTAGACAAAGATTTATAAAAATACTTACAGAAAGATAAGAATATAATTTTCTACGCTAGTAATGGCTAAACATGATTATTTACGTATATCCTTTAAAACTAAACATTCGTTAAGCAAATTGACTTACAAAAGTAAACATGAAAAATAAATATGCATCAGTTTCTGTGCGAATAGATATTATACAATACATTAATTATAGAAATGACAACAAATGAATTAGCTGTAAGTGTCGTATTCAAAACATTTTAAAATATGTCAAAATATATGTTCTGACTTATTTTACAATATATTTAAGTAAAACACAATTTGCACTAATCTCCGCTCTTTGTTCAAATCATAATTGTTTTCGATACTATGACTTCGTCGTTGGGCTTAATGCACATTGCCAAACTTCCAGAGCAACCATTACAAATAACAACCACGTTGTTATTTATTGTTTCCGAAATTATTTTAAACCTCCAGAACATGGTCAAATGTTTGCTATGTATTCTGAGAAATGTATTTTTTTCACGTGACTACTAAATATTAGTAATGTAAAGGAAAATGTTTGGCGAAACAAAAAATAATACTTTGGAACTAGCTAGAAAATATAACTAATATTTATAATGTGACTTGTCTTTTTTGAAGTACAATTTTACATGCCTTTTTTCGAAATAT
The DNA here is from genome assembly GCF_000517525.1 of Limulus polyphemus. Taxonomy (NCBI): domain Eukaryota; kingdom Metazoa; phylum Arthropoda; class Merostomata; order Xiphosura; family Limulidae; genus Limulus; species Limulus polyphemus. The sequence goes on along the minus strand of NW_013665831.1, from coordinate 188,773 downwards.
GATATTTTATCTTCATGTTTGCTTTTATTCATTATTTGTAACAAACAATTGTTTTAAGTGTCGTCAAGATTTCGACGCAGATCCACGTCCTTAGATAATTTGTGCTTTTTAACAGGTACGTTTGTTTTATTATATTCAATCTATCGCATGCATAGCTAAGTTTAACAGTAAAAACTGTAAAAAAGGACATTTATTTAAGTTTCATTATTTGTGAACAATAGAACATTGGTTGCATTCCTTAAATGTCAATTTTCTGTAGGTTTTCTTAAAACATGGGTTCCGAAACCATTTTCTTTATTTCAATTTATTCACCATTGTTATATTAACTAAACCGAAGTCATTTTGCTTCGAACACAGATGGATAAAATCGGTTTTCGATTCCCGCAGTGATATCCTATTGTGTAGCTTTGCGCTTAACAAAAAAAAAAAATTGTTTCACAGAAGTATCAAGCTAACTAAATAGATGATACAATTAAGAAAATTCTGTTTCAACCCTTTAACATGACCTGGTGCTTAAAAAGCTCGACTCTCAATCTGCATTTCGAATCCCTTCTCCGAACATGCTTAACCTTTCAGTTCTGGGGCATTATCATGTGACGGTCTATCCCAGTTTTCATTTCTAAAGAGTAATCCAAGAGTTAGTGGTGGGTGGTGTTGACCAGATACCTTACCTCTGGTCTATCATTTCAAATTCAGGGACGGTTCATGCACGTATTCCTTGAGCAACTTTGCAAACGAAACCCCCTTTGTCAAATAACGATAATTGACTTGCTCAAGCTACTAATATTGATCTTGCTTGATGGGAGAAGGTCAAGCTTTTGTTCTTCGGTTCAATTGGAACTGTAGTTGGAATAGAAGTTTGCTACTTCTAAGAAAACTACCCACCCAGTGATACACATGGCGATTGGCTAGCACGAGCGAGACTGATTCATAGTGAAGTATGGAACGATTTTGGACTCTTTTGTTCTCGCTGATCACACGCCAATTACAGGTCAAATTTCTTCTACCGATGGCATTAGGCAATGTTTTCGTAAAAGTACTAATGTCCGATGTAAATCCACAGAAGTTAAATGATTTGTAATGTAAGAAATTTATAAATGTTCCTGGTCAAATCTCTGAAGTTTTCCGATTAATAAACGTTAATCGCAATTATAGCTTCCGAGGCTTATAGTATACCAACTGTAGCACACGAATAATATATACTGTTTTTTTAGGCGCGTCGCGTTGGTTATATTTATAGGCGTG
>NW_013665831.1:148622-186708 GCF_000517525.1 Limulus polyphemus | reverse complement strand
AGCAGTTAAGTAAAAGCCGATATACAGTCGGTTTATGATATTTGCCAACAAGATTGATACGCACAGTTTTTTTTTTAATACAAATATATTTCAATATACACACAACAATACAATCTATAATAACGGTGATTACAAAACTGATGTATATACAAAAATTTTACAAACTTACAGGCAATATAAAGTCTTCTTTCTAGTCTGGAACTTCCTTAATATCTTATCAGGGTTCACGATGAGCGAGTTAATTACGAGTTGACGTAGATAACAATTTACTTAATAGGGAGCTAGCAAGCTCTGTGTCCTTCGTTATTCAACAGCCACGCACGCTAAGTTATCCACCGATGAAGTTGTATAATGTTTTCGTAAAAATACTGATGTCGGATGAGAATCCACTGAAGTTAAATGATTTATAATGTTCGAACTTTGTAAATGCTCCTGGTCAAATATCTGAAGTTTCCGATTCATAAGCGCTAATCACAATTATAGTTTTTGCTTCCGAAGTTTATAGCGCACTGACTATAGCAAACTAATAATAGATACTGTTTTTTGGCGCGTCGCGTTGGTTATATTTATAGGCGTGTAGAGAGTTTCTCGAAAATTCAGATTACGTAACAATACAAAGCTACACTTGATTCTTACACTCGAGAATCTTCTACAACTTTATAGAGAATAGGCGGGAGTTTCTCAATACATATTTATCAGTATATGTTATGTACATTTCTAAATATAAATTTAATTTAAACAAACATCGATATTAAAATAAATATATATAATAATAAATCCGTCACAGATATAATTAATCTTCAACAATTTATATTTCACGTTGAAATCTTTTACTTGGAAATCGATTGAGAAAATGTCTATATTCAACTAGTGCTTAAAAAATTTCTAGAAGAGACAAATTCCAGTTTGCTATAAGTTATCACAGCAGCATGTAGTCGGAAGTTACGATTTATTTGAACAGTAAATAATAGACAAACATACTTAGGTTTAATCAAAGTGGATGAATAGTATAACGCTGCCTACATTCTTTAAAAGTGTATTTTGCTTTAGTCTGTCTTAAAACACGTGCTCCAAAACAGTTTCTGAATAAATAAAGATAAATAAATCGAAACCAACTAAGCCGCAAAAATTTTCTTTCATGGTCATTTTGAATTATTTAAATCTTCACTTTTTAGATTGATTAAACTATTGTGGTCAGTTTCCTATTATTTTTAATCTGGATTTTTAAATTCTTATTTTTGTACTCCTGTACACTTTATATTAAGATGGAAGAATATTAGGAGGAGGAGAAAATCCGCTTCATGGGGTATATAATGACAAGTTTTATCAAGCCACACATCCTCAAAATACAAATGACAACTGGTTAGGAAGGGCAACAATAATAGGAATGGCCGGTTGGAGCCATTTTAAATTCCTCTTCCTCAACCCTGAAGGTGAATTGTACGGTGTTTTAAACGATAAGATATATAAAGGTACTCCTCCTACACATGGAAATGAAAATTGGATAGGCAGAGCAAAGAAAATCGGAAATGGTGAATGGAATCAATTCCAGTTCTTGTTTTTCGATCCAAATGGATACTTGTATGCTGTATCAAACGACAAACTCTACAAATCTCAATCTTCTAGTGATAATTGGATGGCAAAAGCAACAGAAATTGGAAGTGCTGGTTGGAATGGATTAAAGATTTTGTTCTTCCACCCTAACGGACAGTTGTACAGGGTGCAAGATCGACAGTTCTATAAAGCATTGCCTCCTTCCTCAAACCAAGAAAACTGGCTCGCATGAGCTTCTAATATTGGTCGCGGAGGATGGGATACATTCAAGTATTTGTTCTTCAGTCCAGTAGGAACCTGTTTGGAATTGAAGGTAGCAAGTTCTACGAAGATAACCCACCCAGTGAAACACATGATCATTGGCTGTCAAGTGCGACACTGATTGGTAATGGAGTATGGGACGATTTTCAATTCTTAATTTTTTGAAGTAAAAAAGAGTTTTATATCTCTTTTATTTCTTTTGATGAAATAATTCACGGGTTTTACTTCAAGAAATATTAATGATTGTGTACGATACATTTTTTGATAAATGACAAAATGTTAACTTTTTAATCATTAAAACTGTATTCTAATATGCACCAAATAAATATGTTACTTTTGGAAAAATTGTTTTTTTTCTTAATGTCATATATTACATAATACTTTTAGATACGATGAATAATAGTATGACGACAACAACCACAAAGATTTGATACGTGTGTGACTGTAACATAACATTTAATTCTCTGCAAAAGATCAAATAAAAAAAACATAAAGCTTATTGTAGTCGTAATCTTTGTTAAATGTGTGGTATTGGTGTGGTTTACTAATGACAGATGGAATTCTCTGAAATCGGTTTAATGCAGGGAAAATTTGTAAATAGAATAATAGTTTAAGCTTCATATATTCTATTAATTATTGAAAACGTCTTCATCGTCTTACCATTTCGTTTCTAATAGACAGTGGATATTTTATCAGTACAACATTCATTATTTGCGAGAGATCTTCCATTTAAACAAGAACCAAATAGTAATCTGTAATTACTATAACACATGTTTTGAATACATACCTGAGCGATACAATAAACACAAGAGCTGCATAAACAAAGATTCAAACTTGTGATCCCTCTTTATAAATTTTATCCCTGAAACCAGCTCAAGAATTATCCACACTTGGACAAAACTAGCCATTAAACACAATATTCCTGTCAACGTCAAATTCTCTCAAAAACCCGGCCCTAAATTAAAATCGTTACTAAACAAAATGTATTTAGAATCACACAATACCAACGTCATTTACAAAATAAGATGCAATAACTGCCCAGAATTCTACACCGGAGAAACCAGATTCACAGAACACAATAAAAAACCGTCCCATGCTTTCCACCATTGCAGCAAAAAAAAACCCATAGTATATCTGTTAAACACACGGTAATTTTAAACAAAGAACCAAAACATAAACAAACGATAAATCAAGGAATCCATCTTAATTGAACAAAACAACCCTATTCTAAACCAACACACTGGGGTGCCAAGTTATCTCTTCTAAGTCTTGGAAAGTATCCAGTCATGTGACCTTTTTGTTCCATACTGTATATATATATATATATATCTGTGTCAGTGTAAACTACTTGTAGCTGATGATAACAAAACCTTGTCGAAACGTTGTACATTTGCTGTTATGTTAAACTTATATTAAAGCTTTTCTTCATTACCCATTCAAGCCGTCTCCAAGCATTATTTATAAATTTGTGTTGATACTTAACATTAGCCTGAACTTTATGAGAAGAAAAATGTTTATAAATTTTAAAATCTTCATGTGTAATGCTTTATTCTTTTGTATTTTGAGTTTCCATAACTAGTTAGATTTTGCATAAGTGTGTCGCCCTTCATTGCTATCAGTATCTGAAATCCAAAACCTATAAATAGCTACACTATTGTAACGCTAACTTTTATGTTTAATAATTGTGTGCTTGGCCCAAATTAGGCTGAATTCGTTTTCTTTAATTCACTAATGTATTTTAACTAATCATAGTTCGGCGATGTTATCATGTGTTTGTGGTTATTTATATACGTTCGGCCCCCTCTCAAAAGAAACTGCAAATCACGGAGATATTCTCTCGTCTGTCTTCCAATCCTCTTGATAAACAAACATTTATTACACTTTGGTAAAGGAGAAGTAATTGTTGTGGTATTTTGTTTCTATAATAAACTTAGTCCTTTTTTTAAAGCATGAGTGGGTGTATATTTGTTTGTTTGTTTTTAATTAAGCACAAAGCTACACAAGGGCTATCTGTGCTCTGCCCACCACGGGTATCGAAACCCGGTTTCTAGCGTTGTAAGTCCACAGACATACTGCTGTGCCACTGGGGGGCATGTGAGTGTATATACATTCCCAGGAAGGAGATTTTATTTAATACCATAAGAGCATATGCATTGCTAGTACGTTAGGCAATTCTATAGAAAGTCTGTAGAACTTTCAAGGCTCTATAAGATTTTAATACAAAACCATAAAACGCTCGTGTACTTTAGTAACCTTCTATATTACTTTCATTATAACCGAAGGAACAAAACGTAGCACAAAACTATAATTCTCAAACCTTAGAAATAGATTAATAAAAGTTGTCTAGTATAATTTCAAATGAATGTATATATCATATTTAGGAAATATTTAAACAGTAGTTTGATTAACTGTTTGATGTAAAGCACAAAGCGTTGTAAGTCCTCTGTCTAATCGCCGAACCATCGAAAAATAGAGAACACAGAGTTAAGTAATGTTATAAAGTAATGTGTCACGTGTGCGTTTGATCAGTTTAAAATAATAAATTATGAAAACTTTGGTATCTACTTTCTCAGAATGAAAAAAATATTTACCATTATTTTTCTCATAGCAAACAAAGAATAGGTAAGTATGTATTGATATCCAGCTAATGTTGATCATTATCTGAACAAAATGAATAAACTAGATAATAATTTCGAGAAAGTTATTGAAATAATAAATATATTTGGTTTATATTTTATCACCTGTATTTTTCGTTATCCGTATAGAGTTGATACGTTATAATATATAGATTTAAAAGAAATCCTAGTTCCAGATACACCTCATATAGCTGTTTGTTTGTTTGTAATTAAGCATAAAGCTACAAAATGGGCTATCTGTGCTCTGCCCACCACGGGTATCGAAACCCGGATTCTAGCGTTATAAGTCCGCAGACATACCGCTCTGCCACTGGGGGGGCCCTCATATAGCAATTCACGTCTGTTGCATTTTCCATCAGTTATTGATTTAGAAGCTAGTTTTGACCTTACTACCTTTATACATATTAACCAGGAAACAAGCTACCTACGTAGATCAGAAATAAAAATGTATATACACACCTAGTAATGAGCAAATCAAAATAACATAATCTTCAAATTACATTATAACACTATATTTTATGTTTTCTTATACAAAATGATACAAATCCTATAACCCGAGCGCTTTCGAAAAGTGGATCTGTTTTTCTGACATCATAATTATACATCCTTATTTCATTGATACCAATAGAAACAGTTTCAAATGTATATTTATTTGGAAGAAGCTCCACGTAGTTGTAGGTCAAATGTGTGGTAAAATATCTTTACATGCTATTATTTTGTTCTTAAGACTCGCGACAAACTCACTGCCAAAATTCTTATGTTTCAAAACTTACTTATATAAACCAACTTTTTCGTTAAAATTTGTAACACAACTTGTTGCCCTTATTACTGTTAGACGGTGCATAACATTAAGTACTGACTTCGATGAACATTGTGTATGATCAGGTAAAACAACAATATTTTTGTCGTTATAAGAGTAACATAAACCTTTCTCAGATGACTTAGTGACTGTTTTTTATATAAGTGTTCCTATTAATCTCTCAAAGTTCTTGACTTTTGTTTGCTTCCAGAATGTTAATCTTACTTAAATAACAGATGCAGGTTTAGTTTTTGATGATGAACTATTAAATACTAGCCGCGACCAGCGATAGGTCTCATACCATTCGCTTTAAATTTCCTGTTTTTATCATTTTCATGCACGCCAATTAAGCTAGGCTTTTTTGTAGGCATTATATGAGCGTTCCTTGTATGACACGGTTTTACGAGTTGAAACAAAGAAACTTACAAAAACGAAGAATAAGTATGTGTGTGTTTTGTTATAACAAGGCCACAATAGACTATCTACTGTGGCCACTGAGGGGATTATTTGTTTGTTTGTAATTAAGCAGAAAGCTACACAATGGGTTATCTGTGCTCTGCCCAGCACAGGTTTCGAAACCCTGATTCTAGCGTTGTAAGTCCGCAGACACACCGCTGTGCCACTGGGGGGTTCACTGAGGGGAAATCAAACCCCTGATTTTAGCATTGTAAATCCGAAAACTTGCCGCTGTTTTACCAGGTGACACGAAGAATAAAACCCATGGTAAATAAAAAAGTGGATAAAAGGTGTTCGTAGTAGTCTATGGAATGAAACGAAGCTAAATTGTTGCAAAGCAAAGTGAATGTAAAGTTGTAATGAAGGCAAACTTAGCTGAATATACAGAAACATCTGGATGCATGTTCACAAAGTGATTTGAACGAATTGAGCTTGCATACTTCAAACCTAAATAAGTCGAAAAAAAAACCCATAAAGATTTTATTTGTCGGATTGTCCATTTCTTTTTTAGTTACACACGGGTTAAGTGTTCTTTGTGTGAAAATACTTTGCAAATAAGAAACTAAAGTTGAAATCTAAGTCAGTCGTCACATATATGATTGTGGAATATTGTTCCAAGTGTTCTGTATCACTCCGTAATATTCACACAAGTTATTTAGTTTCCGTTTGTCGCTTTCAGCTTGCATATAATCACACAGCGTTAATAGTATTCATAATGAGACTTCCTGCAGGCCAAGCCACTGTTTCGAGTGTTCGTTATATTTCAAACCTTACTTTCAGTAATTTTTATATAAACCAACGTTTTTCTTAAAATTTGTACAACAAATTGTTTTCATGTATTACCGTTAGATGGTGATCAACATTAAGTATCGACTTCGATGTACATTGCTCATGTTGACAGAAAAAAAAAACAGTTGTTTTCGTAATTATATGAGTAAGGTAAATCACTCTTACATGACTAGGTGACTATTTTTTCATTAATTTCTTACTAAACCCTCAAAGTTCTTGAGTATTGTATATTTTACAAGTGTTAATCTTATTTAGATAATAAGTATAGGGTTATTATTTGATGGTGAAATATTAAATATATCGAGAATATATAAGTGAATTTGATTTAGTTAATCTATAATTTCTTCAAAAACAGTATGATTTAACAACAAAAATTAAAAACATCTTATTGTTTTATCGTCTAACTTACGTATATACAGCGCTAGAAATAATTATGAAAGTCACAAGTAATACAACTACAATAGATATACACTCGTATATCTAGTGTAACACGCTAACCGTTTGGACACACCCGGTCTTAATGTTTTTGTATATCATTAATCTTATAACGTCACACGGACTATCAACTGATGGAAATATTGTATAAGAGGTTTATAGTCCACGGTAGATTAAAGTTGCATTGCTATTAAAAGAAATCGTTTTTGTTTTGCTGTAATTTACATACAATAAAAATAATAAGAATAGTTTATGTTTTATATTTTGTAATTATTTTGTCATTTGTAAAAATATAAATTTAAAAACGTAAATATTTCTTAAGAGTTTGAGTTAAAACAAATGATTTCCCAGATAAAATAAGTGATTTCAAAAGGCGTGTTAACTCTCGATTGTGTAAAACAGGTTATTTTTGAAACTTGTAACCCAAATATTCGCATGTTCGGACTGTGAATCCGAGGGTTAATGTTTTACACCCTATTGCTATAAAAATGCGCTCCTTACTTTGGGACTATTACTGTGATTTAAAAGTGACGATCACATCCCACTATTTGTTCAGACAAGAGTAGCTCCAGAGGTAGCAGTGGAGGATGATGAATATTTGCATTCCCTTGAGCCAGTTCAAAAGTGAGACGGTTAACCGCAGATAGCTTGCCTAGCATTGTGCGAAATTTCTAAAAATTAAATTCTCAACTTTTTCTTTTTAGAACATTCCAGTGGCTCAGCAGTAAGTCTGTAAGCTAAAAATTGGGTAACCAAAGCAGAGCTTAACTATCTTATTTTCACGTGTGTTCTCTCCACAATAATTTTCTGCATAAAGAAGAAAAGGAAGATAATTTGAAACTCAGAACAGAATAATAGTAATAATAGCAATAATAGCAGGTAACAGAATAATAAACTTGTGTTTAAAACACTGGCCATAGTGGGATGCATACCACAATTTTAACTGTTGTAAATTTTAGTAATACAAGCTTTCGTTACATGCGGCTCTAACTGTGCTCCAGAAAAAGTTTTTATTGTGTGCTCTCTTGTTCCTTCTAGCTATACTACTCATATTGTTATTTTGCGAAGGACTTATATTAAGTTCTGATTACAGCTGTTAGTCGTTTGGGATAGATCTGTACCAGATTTGAACAGTGGGATGGTGCAATTTTCACCCATTCTTCCTGGGAAAATTGCTCTAATTCTGACAGGTTCTTTGGGAATCATTGATGGACTGCACTCTTCAAGTCTAGTAATAACTATTATATTGAATTCAAGTCAGGAATTTGACTGGGCCACTCCAGGACATTCACTTTTTTCTTTTTCTTCTCTAGTGTGGCTTTGGCTTTGTTCTTTTGGTCATTGTTCCGCAGAAATGTGAATTTTTCGACCCAGTTCTAGATTCTTGGCTGATTCAAGCAGGTCTTCCTCAAGGATTCGCCTGAACATTGGACCATCCATCTTCTCCTTAATCCTGATAAGCTTCCCTGTCCCTGCTGATGAGAAGCATCCCCATAATATGAAGCTGCCACCACCATGCTTGACAGTTAGGATGGGGGATGTGCTGTGTGTTGGGCTTGTGACAGATATCACGCTTTTAATTTAGACGAAAAAGCTACATTTCTGCAGTATCATTTACATGCTTTGTCGCAGACTACATACGAGATTTAAGATAATTCTCTTTTAGTAATGTATTCTTTCTTGCCACTCACCCATACAGGACAGCTTTGTGTAGGGACCAGAATTTTGTCGATGTATGAACACTGACTCCCATCTCAGACATGGAATTTTTCAAATCTTTCAAAGTCATCGTTGGCTTCACAGTGGCATCCCTAACAAGTTTCCTATGCCCTGCTGCTTAGTTTGGAATGGCGGCCTGATCTGGGTAGTGACTGGGGAGTATGAAGCACATTCCACTTCTTGATTATAGCCTTCACCGTACTGAACGTGATAATCAGCTACTTTAAAATTTTCTTGTAACCTTCTTCTGATTTGTGCTTCTCTGCCACATTATCCCTGACTTGTTTAGAAATCCCCTTGGTCTTCATGGTTGATTTGTCTTATCACTATTTGAGTTGTGGCTTGAAGGCAAGCATTTACTCTGAAGTCAAGTTAAACCACTTTGATTACACACAGACAGAGACCATTACACTAATTTTGTGGCCTTTCAAACTAATCTTTAGCACCTGAACTGATATAGGGTTGCCGTAGCAAAGAGGTTGAATATTTTTCCAATGGAGAATATTCTAATTTTCTTTGAAAATCTAACTTACTTGCATAATATCAGTGTTTTATAGCTTTCTTTGTTTAGAGTAGACTATGTGGATTCTAAATATAAATTTCCTTTGAAGGTTTCATGATTGCAAGCTCAGACGGCAACAAATGTGGCAACTTTGCAGGGAGGTGAATACTTTTGCAAGGCACCGTACACGTTAAGCATCACTAAACTATGATCATTTTCCAGATTATCAACATAATTTAGAAATTGTGTTTTCAATAATCTATTGTTCCAAAGTTTTCACTTTGAAGATATATTTAAGCATAGAAAACAAAAAAAGGACCCTAAAGGTCAGAGTGATTGTGAAGGGTGATATTTAATACGCCAAATATAATGTTTCACACAATTATAATTAACGAATAACATAATCCACAGAACATAAAATAAAAATACAAAATACAATTTGAAGAGTCTTAGTTTCAAACTGCTACATGTTTTGAATATATAGAGTGATATTTTATTCATCAGACATAAATGGAGAAGAATAATGAAGTATTAATTAAAATGCCAATGTTTGTAATAAATTTTCATGTGTGTACTGAAATACATTATGTATACATATTTTTTCTAAACTATGTTTGTCCCTCTATCGGACAGCGGTAAGCCTAATATGGCTTTGCTCTATTGCAAACAAACATACGTAAGCTATATTTTTAATATTTCAACTTAGATGTTTTGTTGATTGAAGGAGCGTGTCATGATGTCATCTGTACATTTCACGTAACTTGTAAGTTAAGAATCTAGAAGTTGCTTGTAATATGTATAAATAAGAGTACAATATACAAAACAGACTCAGTAAATTCATCAGCAAATAAATTAAAGCCCAAACTTATATAAACTGCATGTGACAGAGATCGCCTAAAGAATCTTTAGCAGCGGGGTAAGAAGAGTTTCACTCAGGTAAACGAATGTTTATTTCTCTATACCTTAATTATTTATTATTAGTTTAAGTTAGATGGACGAAATGACGTTTTAATTTGGCAGACATTTAAATCAATTGAATTTATATGAAACGGAATTGAAGGTATAACTGTTAAAATACCTGTTGTCATCATGCACTAAGTCAAAGTTTGTTATTATGTAGCAATGTTTATGAATGATTTTTCTTACATTTTGTTCTAAACATATTCTATGGTAGGCCACAAGTTTCGACTTTTAAGTAATGATCCAAAACACATGAGTTTAAAGTATATTTTATGCCAATATTTATAACTCGATCATTAATTACTTTTTCCGTTAAAGACTCCATTCTTACGTTGGCATAAAGATAAGTGCTCGGTGGTTAGCCCAAATGTTGACGGAGGGTGGCGTTAGCTATCTGTCTAATCTCTCGTTTATCGCCTCAGAATTAGGGACGGCTCTTGAGTAGCTTTGCATGAAATTTAAAAACAAATAAACATAAAGATAAGTCAGTATGCAGGTCTTTAAAAATTATTTTCACAAACACTTAATATAAATAGAAACAATATCAAAGTAAACTGGACTGAGGAGGAAATGTGAAAGTGTCAAAACTTGCCTCTTTATAAACTTTTTTTTTTTCCTTCCAAAAGCCGCCTGGAGAGTAACCTTATTTACCACTAGCACCACTATACAGTCTGTCAGTCAGTTAGAAGACACTAAAACGGTGTCACATATGGGACGCTTAACGCTGTAATTTGTACAAGAATAATTATGCACTCTGTAGGCTACAGCACTGCATGACATATGAACGTCAAAGGCAAGAAATACAAACATTTGTTACTATTAATTTTGGTTTTATTTACTATTGAAATCTAACATTTTGTGTAATCTTGTCTCTATAAAAACCACACCCAGTGATAAAGTACTATTATATAACCAAACAGTGTTAAACTACTACTATTTAACCAAACAGTACTAAACTACTGTTATCTAACCAAACAGTAAGATTTGACACTACTCTCTAACCAAACAGATATAAACAACTACTATCTAACCAAACAGTGATACACTACTATTATATAACCAAACAGATATAAACTACTACTATCTAACCAAACAGTGATAAACTACTATTATATAACCAAACAGATATAAACTACTACTATCTAACCAAACAGTGATAAACTACTATTATCTAACCAAACTGTGATAAACTACTATTATCTAACCAACGAGTGAGATTGGACACTACTACTATCTAACCAAACAGTGATAAACTACTATTATATAACCAAACACTGTTAAACTACTACTATCTAACCAAACAGTAATAAACTACTATTATATAACCAAACAGGTTAAACTACTACTATCTAACCAAACAGTAATAAACTACTATTATCTAACCAAACAGAGATAAACTACTATTATCTAACCAAACAGTAATAAACTACTACTATCTAACAAACAGTGATAAACTACTATTACCTAACCATCGAGTGAGATTTGACACTACTACTATCTAACCAAACTGTGATAAACTACTATTATCTAACCAAACAGTGATATTTGATACTACTATCTAACCTGTGATAAATTACTATTATATAACCAAACAGTGAGATTTGACACTACTATCTAACCCGTGATAAATTACTATTATATAACCAAACAGTGAGATTTGACACTACTATCTAAACAAACAGATATAAACTACTTCTATCTAACCAAACAGTGAGATTTGACACTACTATCTAAACAAACAGATATAAACTACTACTATCTAACCAAACAGTGTTAAACAACTACTATCTACCCAAACAGTGATAAACTACTTTTATATAACCAAACAGGGTTAAACTACTACTATCTAACCAAACAGTAAGATTTGACACTACTCTCTAACTAAACAGTGATAAACTACTATTATTTAACCAAACAGTGATAAACTAATATTATCTAACCAAACAGTGATAAACTACTATTATTTAACCAAACAGTGATAAACTACTACTATCTAAGCAAACAGTAATAAGCTACTGTTATCTAACCAAACAGTAAGATTTGACACTACTCTCTAACCAAACAGATATAAACTACTATTTTATAACCAAACAGTGTTAAACTACTACTATCTAACCAAACAGTAATAAACTACTACTATCTAACCAAACAGTGATAAACTACTATTATCTAACGAACGAGTGAGATTTGACACTACTACTACTATCTACCCAAACTGTGATAAACTAATATTATCTAACCAAACAGTGATAAACTACTATTATATAACCAAACAGTGATAAATTGCTATTGTTTAACCAAACTGTGATAAACTACTATTATCTAACCAAACAGTGATATTTGACACTACTATCTAACCTGTGATAAATTACTATTATATAACCAAACAGTGAAATTTGACACTACTATCTAAATAAACAGATATAAACTACTACTATCTAACCAAACAGTGATAAACTACTACTATATAACCAAACAGTATTAAACTACTACTATCTAACCAAACAGTAATTAACCACTGTTATCTAACCAAACAGTAAGATTTGACACTACTCTCTAACTAAACAGTGATAAACTACTATTATCTAACCAAACAGTGGTAACTACTATTATCTGACCAAACAGAGATAAACTACAATTATCTAACCAAACAGTGATAAACTGCTATTGTCTAACCAAACTGTCATAAACTACTATTATCTAATCAAACAGTGATATTTGACACTACTATCTAACCAGTGATAAATTACTATTATATAACCAAATAGTGAGATTTGACACTACTATCTAACCAAACAGTGATAGACTACTATTATATAACCAAACAGTTATAAACTAATATTATCTAACCAAGCTGTAAGATCTGACACTACTCTCTAACCAAACAGTGATAAACTACAATTATCTAACCAAACAGTGATAAACTGCTATTGTCTAACCAAACTGTGATAAACTACTATTATCTAACCAAACAGTGATATTTAACACTACTATCTAACCAGTGATAAATTACTATTATATAACCAAATAGTGAGATTTGACACTACTATCTAACCAAACAGTGATAGACTACTATTATATAACCAAACAGTTATAAACTAATATTATCTAATCAAACAGTGCTAAACTACTGCTATCTAAGCAAACAGTAATAAACTACTATTATCTAAACAAACAGCATGATTTGACACTACTATCTAACCAAACAGTGATAAGTTAGTATTATCTAACCAAATAGTGAGATTTAACGGTCATTATTATACTACTCTACTGACTCTCAACATGCAAGTGTGCTTTGCGACAACACTCTGATTCATAGTCCCGGACCCTTAGCAACTCGGCCACGCTCGGCCCATAAGGACTAAAATTCAAGTCATACTAATACACTTACTTAACTTAAGGGTAAACTTTATAAGCTAGGTGTTAAAACATTATAAAACTGGTATAGTCTGAAGAACTACTCTGTGTACGTCGTTAAATTAAACTAAGTGAAATACTAGATTATAAAAAAGGAATGGTATTGTACGATTTTCCTAACAACTTAAAATATTTCATCGTTTCAAAGTTCTGTAGTAAAGTTTTTAGTAAAACACTATTTCAACTAAAACTGCGTTCAAACCGAGAAATACATTCCATAGTTCTTGGTAAACCACTTTCTATTTATAAGTCCTATACTTAACTTCCTATGATAAGCTCCTACTTAGCTTCCTACTTCCTTTGCGGGTTTTCCTGGACACTAGAAATTCCAAGAAACGATACAATCTTGTTTTATTCCTTCAAGTTTTATTGCCTTAAAAAAATCATTAATTAATGCACATTAGCGGTACTTCTGCAAATGCTGTTTTGGTAAAATTGTGATACATTTGTTATACATTATAATACTTGGTGCTGTATTGTATTGAATATGATATGATCTCTTGGAAGTTTATGTGGTTCTTTGGTGATTAGTATTGTAGTTGACTATTAACACAGTTTTTTAATACTGTATTGTTAATTATATTGGGGTGTTCCCACGTTAATTATATGTTCTGTGCTATTCACAAATACTTAACTGTTACATCCTATCACTGGGGTGTTATTAGAACTAGGACAGATCAACTACTTTTGTGGTTTTAACTTCATTCTTTTATAAAGGAGAAAGAAAATATTTCTCAGAGCAATGCTTTTGCATGAATAGATATACCACATGCAGGATTGGAGAATACTACAAGAGAAAAGAGAAATTCTTAGCACTGTAAGAGAGTATGAAAAATGGGAGTACAGTAAGCTAGTTATAACCAAGAAACTGTTAACTGTGGTAAAATGTTTTGCTTTTTCGGTATAAAAAATCTGAACTCCTTTTCTTAGCAAGTGCGGCCTGCTATTAATAATGTATCATCAGTATTTATATGTTTATCTCTATAGTTTATAATTTTTCATATATATTTCGAGTTTTTAGATTACTAAGTTTATTGTTAAATTTTTCTCACGTTGAAAGATACTTCTATTATTTCCACGAAATCACGCGATAATTTGTGAGACTTCACTAACTGTGGGCATCGAACACCAGATCAGTTTACCTGCATTAAATCAATGTTATTTTTCAAATTGACATTTTAATTGTCCAAATTATTTAATAATCACCCGAAGAAGACAAACGGGTAGTCAAGATCATTGTTATATTTTGATTTGTACTAAAAAAAAAGGAGCAATTCATCGTGGCTAAATAACTGGATAAGAGTGACAGATAAAACAAAAAAACAGTAAAGAATGAAGAAGTTCATGGCTACAAAAAATGCCTAGCTTTGTGGCACATATTTTATAACTGGTAGGATAAGTAATGATTGTACAAACGTTGATTATAGTACCACGCACAGAGTTTATCTTTACAAAACGATACGTGCAGAAAAATTACTTCAACACTGTCCAGGATGTCACAGCAGAGACGCGAAAAACTGTAAAAAATCGAGCAAAATATTGTTTTCTATAGACATTAAGGATGTTGAATCTGCAGCTAGTTTCATCAGAAATTTCGTAAGTAAATGAGCATTTGTCTGTTTATGATACAAGAACCATGCATTCTACAGTAGTTCATGATTACTCTAATTTTGGGTAAATCAACATTAAAACATATCTAGCTAATCAACACAAACAATAACAAATTAAATGAATAACTCTTCACAGACTCTAAACATATAAAATAATTCTATACAAACTGAAAATGTTTCAAGTTCAACAGGTGTTCAACTTGATACTTTTTAAAATCTCCAGTTTGGCTAATATTTGAATGTAACAACAATAAAAGCTTATCAATGACTTAAATGGAAAAGTGAATGAAATAATATGAGAGATTAATTATACGTTGAAAACATACTGACATCTAATTCAAATGATCAATTTTTACACCTGACTTCCAAATGTATCAAAGTTAATGTGTTATTTGTTATGTCCATGTTTTGAATAAAAAACTGATAAGATAATATATTATCAACGAAACGACAAAACTGCACGTTCAAATATTATCAAAGAGCCATCAAGAAAACTATCAATTGAAAATTTTTGTTTGCTCTTTTGTTGTGTCTTAAATTAGACATTTTACAGCAAGATATTCCAAGCCGTTTCAACATTTCCGTATCACATTTCTTCAAAATGTTCAATACATGAATCAGTTTCTTGCGGTTGGAATTAGAAATTACTTTCTCATATCAGACTGCAGGCGGAGTAAAGATGTTTTTAAATCCACATTATTTTGAATTTTAGTTGAATTTATGTCGAGAATCCTTGAGCTCTTAAACCATAAGAGAAACGTGGTCCTCATATAAGTAAAGAAATGCATTATTGGTATCATAACTGATTCATACATATCATCTTTATATGGGGAATCAGAATCTGACAATCTATCAATTAACACTCTCATAAAATATAACACTTACTTAGTAATACAGGAATTAATTATTTTGCCATATTGTCATATTGAAATTGTTAGATGTTTCATTTTTTACTTCCCAACATAACGGATAATAAGTAAACAAACCACATAAACAAAGAAAGTTAAATGTAAGTATGCCCCCCAGTGGCACAGCGGTATGTCTGTGAACATACAACGCTAGAAGCCGGGTTTCGATACCTGTAGTGGGCAGTGCACAGATAGCCCAGTGTGTAGTTTTGTGCTTAACTTCAAACAAACAGACAACAAAGACTACAAAGAATGCATTTTTCTTAATCCAACTGGGGTGGGAGTTGGCCCTGTGTTACAGGTGGAGGGCCTGTTTCGAATCGGTGTTATACCACAAAACATACCAAGCACTTGAGTGACAGTTAATATTTTAGTATGAGTGATGACTGGCTGCTTTTCCTCTGGTCACCAACTCAAAATGAAGGACGGCAACAGACAGCCTGTAGCTTTTTCATAAATGCAAGATACGATTTAAGAAGCTCTTAAGTTACTATCAGACTTATTTCTATACCCATGTTTACTATGTATTTATACACATAAACTATAAAGCCTACAAATTCTTTGATAAAGAGCAAAGTTTGGAGTGTTGTTAAACACAACATTACAAGTAGCCTTTCTGTTATCTGCTCACCATGGGTATCGAAACCCAAATTTTAGCGTCGTAAGCCGGCAGACTTCCTGTTAAGCCATTAGGAGGCGATAAAGAGCAATCAATAACAACAATATTGTTAATTATATACCAAATATTTCTCTGAACTTTCAATCTAACATTAAAATATTACTTTAAGACACATCTTGTAATAAACATCAACATTTAAGCTTATACACCACGAACAAACTTTCAAGTTTGGAATTCTATCCTTAAAACAAAACAAAAAATAATTAAATTCTAAGCGTTACTTTGAAAAAGTGTTCTTAGTTCAGTTTCAAGATATACCTTATTTATCATGTTATATACTTTTAGATATTGGGATTTTTGGCCCAGATACAGCTACACTAACATTATACATTCTTACGATATCAAAACTTGGTGTATACGGGGTGGTAATATGTAAAGAAACATAATATGGTCTTAAGTAAGGCCCATCTAGAACTTAAATGAACATGCATTTTCAATTCAACCCTTGGATTTATTATTTTTCTTTTCGTTTTAAGGATAGAAATTCAAAACTGAACAGGTAATTCCTTAAATGCGTTGGCTGTACCAGAGATTCTACTCCACATGGTGGCTAAACTTTCGCGTACAAGAACATGCAAAGACAACCTTGTGGGTTTCTTTTAGTTTTGTAAATAATGTATTCTTTTTATGTAATTCTGAGGTTTCTATTGATATATCAAGTAAAGCTCATGACGTATTGTAATTCCGGCTGCGAGAAAGTCTGCAGATTACTATGGCGACAAGATTTTAACCAAGTTTCGGCCTATCTTATATCCACGAAACTGATTTTATTAAACGTGCTAACGAGAAAATGTTTATTAAGTCTATTTTCAATAGTCTTTACCAATGGGTCAGCTTCTAGAAGAGCTGTAAACATTTGATTTAGTCCAATAATAAGTACTTTATGATTGCAGGGAGCCATAAACAGATAGTGGCCACCTGCATATGCTTTGGATTTTTATCTGCGTAATTCAGGAATCTGAGTTCCTATGCATGGACTTGGGAATGTTTCCACTTTCTGTAAATAACGTTCTCAGACACTACCAGCCAATTTGTAATGGCCTTCTCTATGTTGGCTAGCTTTTATTCATCCAAGTGTTTCCTTCATAAATGAAACATTTAAACTTCTTTGAGGTCTGGTCAGTTCATGAACAACTAGAAGAATATTAAACTCTAAGCTTCTCTAAAGTGATAAGTGGGACAATATATATATATATAGAATAAGCTGGATTTCATGGATAATTTAATGCTTTATCAATGGTTAATGATTAATGGTCAGTGATTATCGTGCTGTGCCGTAGATTCTAAAGTTTAATGTCAAGCCTTAATATGCCAATGAGCATACTTTCAGCCATGGATCAAGGTTATAACTGTGTCATTCAATCTCACTCCCCAGTTGAGAGGTAGAACATATTTGAGGAGTGCACCTAACTAGTTGCCATCCTTATGGTACGCATTTCTAAGTTAAGAATGACTATGACTGAGCATTGAGGTCTCTAAACAGTCCAGTTATAGTACTGAAATAACAGGAGATATGGTAGGAAAGGTTTGAAGACTTATAACTGAATATTTGACAGATTGATTTAAATAAAACAAACTTAACGTAATGTAAAACAAAGTGAAAAGACGACAGACTGCACTGTTCTAAAACTTTCAATACTTCTTGACAGAAGGCGTTCTGGGTGATGACTGACAGTGTTACCCCTATATAGAGATCAAAATAGGGCCGTATCTCTGAAATTGTGTGAGATACCCCCGCAATTGGCTATCTTTTAAATATATTTTGGGGCTATAGCCTCCATAGAATGTTATATGTCTATGAAATTGGCTTACATGATTTTAAACCCCATAGTCCTCAAGTAATACCTGTGTAAGAGATATCATCAGCAGCTAAGATAATTATGACAATGAGTAACCAGAGAAGTAGCATGTTAGCTATACTCCATAACCAGATATATATGTCGAAATTTATAACCATGCTAACACACACACACACACACACATATATATATATAATTTCGAATATTTTAACTGAAGATTGATTTTTATTTATTTAGACATCTTTTGTGTTTCAAATAACAAAAGATCTAAAACACACCTTCATTCTAGATGTAACACTAAGAAACACAGAACACAAAAAAATGAAAAAGCTGTGATTGGCCGAATAATGAGTTCTGAATGAGATCATAAATGCTATATAGTTTGCTTTAATTCATGATCTCTAAATAATTCAGTGATTAATGAAATAGTCAAGAATAAATTTAGGTTTCACTGTATGAAGTACTCAGAAAACACACTAAAACATCATGCTAAATGTAGTGCTTAAAATATCCTGAATACTTTGTTTAATAGGGCTGTATTCTGAGGTGAACTGTATTCTCCCAAGCACTGAGCAAATAGGATCTGCAAAATAATAGAAGATTGTAAGAGAAAGTATATTACGAAGTAAATCCAAACTGTCTCAACCAGACTGAGATTGAGAAAATAGATTTTTGGCTACAATAAAACAATTTTTATTCTTAAGTACCATAACAGTGGGTTGCATGTTTTTGGTTGAAGGCCTAAGCTTTATTGGAGAAATAACATTCTATGAAGCTGCAGAATCTCTAAACTCTATTGTAGATTGAGAGAACACAATTTATATACACAAAATAAGGATGTTATATCTTCTCATAGATTTTACATTACCCAATTGACTGTAGGTCATTTGCATTAAAACAGAAAGGAGGTTATTACCTCGAAATATCACCTTATATGCAAATAGAAAGATCACAGTCTATATTTACTTACTATGTACAGTTTTACAGTAATCTTTTTTCTCGGGAAGACAAGATGATAACGTTGATAAATGACCCAGAACAATAGGAAGCTAAAGCAAAAGGATCTTGGGGATCTTTTTGACAAATGTCCTATTTTATTACTGCATATGTCCAAATAAAAAAATACTTAAGACATTTTCATTGATGGCAAACATTTGATATACCTCAACATCATACTGTATTAAATAAAAATTAATTACTAAATTTAGTTTATGTCACTTTTGCAAAAATGTTTATCAGAAAACTTACCTGAATATTGAATATATGCCTACACATACAGATAGATTTAAATTGTTCAAGGGTTATAGTTAACACTATTTGGAATACTACTTTCTCTTTTGCATTCTCTTCAGTGGCTTACACACCATTATCTTCGTATTATTCTATTGTATGATCTCCTCTGACCCAGTTGTTGTAGACAGATCTGTTTTACAGAGCTATCTCTATTGTGCACATTTGCAAAGGATGTTGCAATAACGTTTTTTCTCTAAGTCCAGTCATTCATTACTTTGTTGTGTATTCACTATGATCTTTGTGTTGTAGCGTCTGAAAACAGTTCTTGCAAGTTGCATATCATTTATTTGTTTTGGCAGAAGAAATATGATTATGTACATGTAATTTTCCCTGTGCTTCTTCTAGGTGCATGCTTTATTTCCTTTATGGGGTATTGATGGTGTCCATCATAAAGACTGATTGTAGTGATGTTAATAACCATCACTACAATCTTAATATAAGTACTATGTACATCAACAATGATGGAACAATACATGTATTGTATCCACCTGTGTATCACAGTTCTTCCTTTTCTTACCTTGGACCTAACTTATTAAAAATAAGATATGAACCGAATCAAGATATTATAACATGATATTATCACCAAACGAAATTCTACCCCAAGTAGATAGTTCAGTTCAGGTACCTTTGAGGATTGGCTACTGACGTTCTCTTTTGAGCAGTTCTTTCCATACACCTTAGAAAGAAGTAACCTTAAAAATTCATTTGGAATATGAATAACCTGTATATATTCATTCATATCAAGTTCTAGAATGGACAGTGACTTCTCACAAAATTGACGACTTTTTCTCTCATGACAGTTCCAGTCAAAAGCAATGGTAAGAGTTAACTTATTTTTTATTTCTATTGCCTATACTGTATAAGTAAAATGTTTACCAAAAACGTTATTATCTACCTTTTGTCATGTAGTACTATCACAATTAACAGAAGTACACTGTGTTTCATCTCTCAGTGTAGTAATACAGGGTCTAGCAGCTTTATTAGAAACTATGTACCCTTTCATACATGAGCCACAGATCCGTACTAGTTGATCACATAATGTATCAGGTGTTTCCTGCATCATGATATGGTTGGGAAAAATTAATCTGAAATAATCTAACATATATGGGAATGGCTTAGATACAGCAGCATTCGAAAGAGGCAATGTAGTAGGTGCATGTCTAGCAGGTGCCTCAGTGGTCGTGGCAGTTTCGTGGGTAGAATGTTCTAAGACATCGTTCATTCGACTTTATCAACAATGTAAAAAAATATAATGTCTGCTGTGAGAGAGAATTGTGGTCACAAACATGTAATGAATAAAAGAGAAGAAATGCAGTTAGACAAAATGTTAAAGTCCAACCATCAACAAACACTACAGGAACTGACAGATATTTAGTGCAATGAAATACACGCCATTTTCAAGGTGTACCTCTCAAAGAGCTTGCAACAAATGGACTGTGGTAGTATTGTGCATGTATAGTGTGAGGAACATGGCAGAGACTTCAGGTATTCTCCATGGCCACTACAATCCCTCTATCTCAATCCAATTAATTTCTGTAGGAGGCGCTTGAAAGATATAATTTCCATCACTATTCTCTGTCTACCTCACTCTATAAATTGCGTAGAGTATTAATATCTGAATGGGGAAAATACATTAGGATACATTTCAGCACTTTTTAGATTCTATGCCACGTTGCATCATGACTGTTATTCGGGCAAAAATGTGTCCCAATATGTTATTGTATATCGTTCTAAATAAAGTGATCAGGCCCTGTACATTTCCATGGATTAAAAGTGGTATTATTCACTGTACTACAGCAATATTTTCTATTAAGTGAAATTTATGTTATCATAATTAATAAAACACTAATTCTAAAACGTGCTGTCATATAGTTTCATAGAGGAAACATACTTGTCACATACTATTGTATGCAATTACAGACTTACATAAATTAAAAGAGTAGTGTGTGTGTGTATAGTAAATAGCTTTAGTGGACCAGAAACCGACGTTCATTTTACACCATTAACACCAAGATGACGCGGCTTAGCAGTGGATATATATCACTTTGCTTCCGTTATTTAGACATAAAACATCAGTAAACAATTTCACATTGATAAATTTTACGTGTTATAATTTATTTTCTTCCAATTAAGACTTAATTATCGTGCATTCACACGTATGAAAGATATGTAAGTTTCAATTTGTGCCCATATTTTTTATCTTCTAAAACATTAGTGGCGTTACTAGTGACACTGCTTATATTCTGCTAATAGCCACTGTATACTTGTACCTTCTAATTCGAGAAGTGAAGGTCATTAATACTTTCAACTCTCGAGCTTAACACTGTGTAAGCTGTGAATCTTACAGTTGTCCTGGCTGCAGAAACCATGTGTGTATTTCACCCTTATGATACTGCACATTTCACTTGGCAGACGCATGAGTAATTCCTCTTTAGCAGAATAAAGTTATGCTCCTTACATCCATTTTCCAATTAGCTTTATTCTTACTTTAACACAACCGATAAACGTAATCAGATAAATTAGTGTTAATTCTGCTTGGATGGGTATTAACTTCCTATTATTGTATCTGTTATACAAAAAAGTCTCATTTAGATGTTTGAGATTTATTTGGTGCTTGACTGCCAATCGAAGTCGAGAATATTATCTCTATATAAAGTTTGTTTGTAATTTGTTTGTTTGCAATTAAGCACAAAGCTACACAATGGGCTATCTGTATCGAAACCCAGATTCTAGCGTTGTAAGTCCGCAGACATACCGCAGTGCCACTGGGGGGCATCTATATAAAGAATAAGTGACATTATTTAGGCTAATATAAGAATTTCTGCTTGAAACTGTTAAAAAAAAATTATATCAAATCCTCCTTAGCGAGGTCTGGATAGCCTTTTTTTTAGATCGCTTGATTTACAATCTGTGGGTCACGGGTTAGAATCCTATCACGTTATAACGCCCCTTTCATGGGAGCGTTATAATGTGATGGTCAATCTCAATATTCGCTGGTAAAGAGCAGCTCAAGAGTTGCTGATGGGTGATGTTAACTAGCTGCTTTCACTGTTTATCATTTCTAGATTAGAAACAGCTACCGCAAATAACCTATAAACAGCGAAATTCAACAAACAAACATTCCTCTTTATCTGCGACTGGCTGGTGGTTTCAAAATTTCCAACCTCACTTCTCCATTCCTGGGGTGATAAGATGCCTTCCCTGTACTCTATCATTTCAAAATTAGTGACAGCTAACTCAATGAGAAAAGATACTTGACACAAGGCTTTGTGTAGGCTTACGCGAATATTCTAAACAAACAAATAATCCACATTTCATATTACTGGTTGTCTCATACTTTACGTAATATCGCCATTAAAAAGCTGATACATTTCATTATATATATAAAAAAGGACATATTTTTTTCTTTACCATATATGAACTTTAAAAAATAAATACAAATTACTTTTCAGTTCAGTACATAAGTTTATTCAGTTGAAAGTAAACATTATTATATTAGCGTAAACTGATGTACAAAGTATAGTAACCTATTCTTTGTGATTGTGATATAATATAAATTACAGTATTTACAGCTAAGTAAAATGAATGAAAATATTTTATTTTGCAAAATAGGCATGCCTGCTGCAAATTCAGCTTCGTAAGTGTTTGTAATTGAGACTACAATATCAATGGCACATTTTTTTAGACATTCCATTATAGTGTAAATTGTATAAATTGGATGTCATGTTTTTAGAAAATATGGAGGATTTATGTGTTTAGTAACTAATGAATAAAAAAACCTTCTGAGTGGTATCTCTAAATGTGTAACATCGTCAATCCAGGGTTTTAACGTGAAACGATCATGCTTCTGGATAGCATACCCATTCCCAGAAATCGATTACTTAAAGGATGTGAAGAGGGCATTGCCATTACGATAACAGTATGTCGTAATTTCCTAAGGTAACTTATAAATAACTTCGTGCGCTTACAATCTTCCAGAAGGAAAAGGTTACATACAGTAAGTATTATATCGTCCTTTAGACGTAATATTATGTCCCTTTTACTATTTCTCATTGAGAAGTTAATGCAATAGTCTGAATTCCATTTAAGAAATTATAAAACGGTCAATAATATGTAAAATTGTATACTTGAATTTATTTTACAATATACTTATATTAAAATCATTTGAGTTTGCATATGACAAACGTTCCTAATCACAGTTCCTTGTTCAAAAACGAATTTGTTTTCATTAATATATCTTCGTCTTTAGGCTTAATGCAAATTGCTCAAACTCCCAGAGAAATCATTACAAATAACAACCACCTTGGTATTTATTGTTTTCGAAGTAATTCTAAACCTTCAGAGCATGGTAAAATATTTGCTATGTATTCTTAGAAACATAATTGTTTTCACGTGATTCTCAAATCTTAATAATGTAACGGAATTATGTTTGGCGAAACAAAAAATACTAACTTGGAACCAAATAAGAAATATAACTAATCTTCATAATGTGACTTGTTTTTTATGAAGTCTAATTTAAATTGTCTTTTTGTAAAGATTTTGCATTATTTTCTCTTCATGTTTGTTTTTATTCATTATATGCAACAAATAATTGTCTTTAAAGTTGCCAAGATTTCAACGCAGATCCCGTGAAGATCTTTTTAGAAGTCCTTAGATTTATTTGTGCTTTTTACCAGGTAAGTTTGTTTTATTATAATCGAACTATCGCATTTAGGGATACGTTTAACAGTTGAAAAAAGTGTTTATGTCCTGACATTTATTCAACTTTCACTAACTTTCAATAGAACACTGGCTGCATTCCTTAAATGTAAATTTTCTGTAGTGCTTCTTAATATTTTGTTTATATCGATTTATTTATTATTTCTATATTAACTAAACCGAAGTCTGTTTGTTTCGACCCCTGCTGGCTAAAATTGGTTTTCGATACCCTCAGTGACCACAGCACAGATTGTGTAGCATTGACCTCAACAACAAAAACAAACATTTTGTTTCATAGAAGTATCAAGCTCACTGAATAAGGTTTAGTTTATAGGTCAACGCAATGTAGTGGTCAGTTACCGATGACTCCTAATATTGACTTAAAAATCGTCATTTTATTATTTTGATAAATTTGTATTTAGATAAAATGAGGAAGAGAAAATTGTCTTTCGTCGGCCTGACTCGCAAACTGTGGTTCGAATTATCTTCTCGAACATGCTTGCCCTTTCAGTCCTGGGACGATATCATGTGATGGTCAATCCCAATTTTTCGTTTCTAAAGAGCATTCCAAGAAAGGGTGATGGGCAGTGTTGGCTAGTTGCCTTACCCATAGTCTATCATTTCAATATCAGGGACGGTTCATGCATACATTCCTTGAGCATCTTTGCAAAAGAAACCCTCTTCATGAAATAAATATGTCTGATTTACTCGAGCTGCTGTTGTTTATCTTTCATGATGGTATACGTTCACGATTTTATTCTTCAGCTCAATTTCAACTTTAGTTTCAATAGGTGTTGGATACTTCTATGAAAATTAGACATGACAATTGACTAGCACGAGCGAAACGTTTTTATTTGAAGTATGGAACGATCTTTATACTTCTTTTTAATAAAAAAAAATAAATTGTTTCATGTTAGAAATGCCCATATTTGAGCACAATGTGACATAATAAATATTTACGCTCTGTTCACCAAGGAGAATCGAATACAGGATTTTAACATTGTATTAGTTGTTAGGAAATTAATTGCATGTGTAATAATTAGATATATGGCTTTAGGGGAAATTGAGATTTTGTTTACATATTATACGATACGTTAAACTTTTGGATACCATTTGATCATTTTTGTACATGTCATAAAACACAAATAACTTCTGCAATGCTTTATTGTTTAGGTATTGAATAGTCTAAAAATGCGTTTCAATATGTCATATCTTACTATATAGCGAAACATATTCAAACGTATTTTAACTAATTATCTTTTTAAATCAAATAAAGCTATTGGTCAATTCGAGAAAACACCACATCGGATTTCTAACTAACAATTTATTTATTCAGTTAAGCTATTCAGAACACGGAAAGTTTGTTCGAGCATAACAGATGCTTACATCATTATTACGAATAATATCCCTTCTTCATGCTAAGAGACAGCGACAAACTAAGTCTTTAAGTTTGCTTAATACAAAATGATAATTTTAGATAAAGTGTCAGTAGTGATCATGATTGGAACCCTTTTAAATGATAAGGTTTCACATTTTTGTATAAAATCATGGAAGTCTATGATCTATTACAGAGATTTTGATCTAGGACATGTCAAACGGTAAGATTTGTTAAATATTAAAACAATGAGCCCGACATTCCCATACAAATGTTTGTTTGTTTATTCTTGTGTAACACTGGACAATGGATTATTTGTGCTGAGTCCGCAACAGGTATCGATCCCCGCATGTTAGTGTTAGTAGCCCTTGAGCCACTGGGTAATTCGATACTAACTATGGTAAAACAATATATAATTTTAACGTATCGTAAATGTTGCCTGATCAATTCCTTTGAAACCTAGATAGAACTCAAATAAAACATTTGATGTATATATAGTTATTACGGTACCATAATCTCATTAAAGTAAGGCGAAACTTGATAGCAGTTCTGACACTCTCACTAGATGTCTGAATCAGTTAAATCAACTCAAATAAAGAGAAGAGGTACAGAAGACATCGTTGACCATACTGTCAGTACGTATTACGTAATAACGCACCATTTTAACAGTTTATCTGTATTAAAGTTAATTAAATAAGCTGAAGAATTTTTGAGCTTCAACCTATAATATCAAGTATGAAATTTAGTTAAACTGCCATATTACACAAATCTTAACCACCTTTGGTATCACCAGTTCATACACGCTATGTTTGTTCCATTTAGGGAAGATATACACATATACACAGACATATATATATATATATATATATAACTATTGTACTATATGGTAGATATCCTAATTTTTACCAGCATCCGAAGTGCCGTGTTCGGAAACTTTACCTGTTTGTTTCTTATGATGCATCATGAATACCCGTTTAACTCTTTAACGGCTTCAGGTATTCGACATTTGAATAGATATGTTGTGGAAGCAGCTTCTGTACACGTCACTCATGTTTCTACCCGAAGGAGATATTTGATGAAGTTGTACGGATGCATATTACTCGTGTATGGCTTTTGCTTGATAGTTGTAGTGGCTTTTTCCCCGACCTTTGTGTTCCTGGATTCTAGCCTGTTACAAGACTCTACGCTTTGTTTAACAGCTGTGGTATGACTTATTGGAGGTCTCTTTCTGGGTAGCCCTTGTCTCCTAAGATGATCTCTATTTTGTTTTGTTTTCAATGTTTTTAAGAACAAGGGACATTTTTGGTGGAGTCATATTCCCTTCAATACATCAACAAATGTCAAAATGTAATTTTCATAAATGCCTTTCCACCACGACATTATACCAGCTATGGTCATTTGACTTGGAGTCTCAAGTCTATAAAATCTTTGTTACTAATTATAATTAATATTACCAAGTTTAATACAACATATTTAAACACATATTCAAATGTCGATTATAATGCTGAGAATGTCTCTTGCACCTATATGATGTTACACATTTCTCTTCCAGCCCTGTGAGTAATTCTTTTAAATAAGGATAACTTTGTGCTCCTTATATTCATGCTCGTATAACCTTTGCTGTTACGTTTGTATAGCTAATAAACGTAAGAAGACTAAGTATTGTTAAACCTACTTTGATAGGTTTTAAATTTCGTTTGTTTGTTTTGAATTTCGCGAAAGCTACACGAGGGCTAGCAGTGTAAGACTAGAGGGAAGGCATCTAGTCATCACCACCCACTGCCAA
The DNA here is from genome assembly GCF_000517525.1 of Limulus polyphemus. Classification (NCBI taxonomy): domain Eukaryota; kingdom Metazoa; phylum Arthropoda; class Merostomata; order Xiphosura; family Limulidae; genus Limulus; species Limulus polyphemus. The sequence goes on along the minus strand of NW_013665831.1, from coordinate 159,032 downwards.
GTCTTGGGCTACTCTTTTACCAAAGAATAGTGGGATTGACCGTCACATTATAACGCTCCCATGGCTGAAAGGGCGAGCATGTTTCGTGTGACGGGGATTCGTACTCGCAACCCTCAGATTGTGAATCAAGCGCACTAACCACCTAGCCATGCCGGGCCTTTAAATTTCGTATTACGGTATATGTCTCACAACCAAGTGTCATCAGGTGTTTTATCACTTATCCATCTTAGGTGCAACTGACTGTTAGCCTAATAAGATACATCACCATTCCATTATTAGGGCATAACGTGCCTTTTCTTTAAAATATTACATATTTATATGATAACTTTGAGTAATTTCCTAATGTATGATCAGTAAAAATTATATATTTCGTTTGTTTTCTGTCTTCCAGAGAATAAGTACAGTAAGTATTTATATTTGTTTTAGATACTATATAATATCCCTTTTACTACTTCCCAGTTGGAAGTTAATGAACTAGAATATTCTGCTATTCCAATGTCTTTGAAAAATGTAGACTATGCCAAAATACATGCAAATTTATATTCTAATTTATTTTACTGTACATTAAAACGTCACTTTAACAAAATTATTAGACAAACAACTATAAAAACGCCCACCTTGTTTTATAATGTTTTAGAAGTTATTTCAAACCTTCAGAACATAACAAGTTAATTGATATGTGTTTGATTGATTATTTTCCCACATAGCTCAATTTAATAACGTAAATGTGTTATATTTGTGAAAGAAAACAATAAAATTAGAATTTGCAACTAATTGCGAAATACAACTGATATTCATTACTGGATTTGTATTTTCAAAAGTACTATGACTTAAAAATCACTAACTTAGAAAGCAATTGAATAGTTTCATTTAATTTGCCTTACTGCAAATACGGTGAATTATTTTCTTTTTGTTTTCCTTATCTAGTTGTTATCATTAAGTGTGTCCATCCCATAGCGACATAATGAAACTCTTGTTGATAGTCCTTGGATTCTTAGGGCTTTTAATAGGTATGTTTGTTTTGCTATATTTAAACTTGCATTATAGGGTAAATAAGGTTTAATCAATCTTGAATACTTTATCTTTCACTTGTAAATCGATTGAGAAAATGTCTATATTCAACTAGTGCTTAAAAAATTCTAGAAGAGACAAATTCCCGATAAGTAATCACAGCAGCATGTAGTCGAAAGTTACGATTTATTTGAACAGTAAATAATAGACAAACATACTTAGGTTTAATCAAAGTGGATGAATAGTATAACGCTGCCTACATTCTTTAAAAGTGTATTTTGCTTTAGGCTGTCTTAAAACACGTGCTCCAAAACAGTTTCTGAATAAATAAAGATAAATAAATCGAAACCAACTAAGCCGCAAAAATTTTCTTTCATGGTCATTTTGAATTATTTAAATCTTCACTTTTTAGATTGATTAAACTATTGTGGTCAGTTTCCTATTATTTTTAATCTGGATTTTTAAATTCTTATTTTTGTACTCCTGTACACTTTATATTAAGATGGAAGAATATTAGGAGGAGGAGAAACTCCGCTTCATGGGGTATATAATGACAAGTTTTATCAAGCCACACATCCTCAAAATACAAATGACAACTGGTTAGGAAGGGCAACAATAATAGGAATGGGCGGTTGGAGCAATTTTAAATTCCTCTTCCTCAACCCTGAAGGTGAATTGTACGGTGTTTTAAACGATAAGATATATAAAGGTACTCCTCCTACACATGGAAATGAAAACTGGATAGGCAGAGCAAAAAAAATCGGAAATGGTGGATGGAATCAATTCCAGTTCTTGTTTTTTGATCCAAGTGGATACTTGTATGCTGTATCAAACGACAAACTCTACAAAGCTTATCCACCTAAATCTTCTAGTGATAATTGGATGGCAAGAGCAACAGAAATTGGAAGTGGTGGTTGGAGTGGATTCAAGTTTTTGTTCTTCCACCCTAACGGACAGTTGTACGGGGTGCGTGGTAACCAGTTCTATAAGGCATTGCCTCCTTCCTCAAACAAAGACAACTGGCTCGCACGAGCTACTAATATTGGTCGCGGAGGATGGGATACATTCAAGTTTTTGTTCTTCAATTCAGTAGGAACCCTGTTTGGAGTTCAAGGTAGCAAGTTCTATGAAGATTACCCACCCAGTGAAGCACATGATAATTGGCTTAATCGTGCGAAATTGATTGGTAATGGCGGATGGAATGATTTTCGTTTCTTATTTTTTTGAAGTCAGAAAAGTATTACTCTTTTATTCATTTTTAATAAAATAATTCAAAGGTTTTAAGTTCAGAAATATTACTAACTACGTGTGATAAATTTCAAGGCATAACAAAAAACGTTAACTTTTCAATAATTAAAAACTGCACTTGTATGTGCAATAATTAACTATGAAAGTGTTGGAGAATCTTTTTTTTTTGTGTATTTGTCATATAATACATTATTCGTTATATATTGTATTATGATTTTTCCCAAGGTCATAAAACAGAAATTATACAGTGCTTTATTGTTTATGTATTAAGTGCATTAAAACGTACATTACAGTGCTATATCCTTCAAAGTTGCTTTAGTAAATTATCTTCCATATAAAGCTATTAGTCTATTTGACAAAAAGGAAAGAGATTTGCAATGTACAACTTATTAAACTAAAGCTAACGTATTAAATGAAACTAAAGAACACAGAAATATTCGTTGAGTATAACAGGTGTTGACATCATTATAAGTTTAACATTTTTACGTCATCAGCTTGTAATGGCTTAGATCTTAGTATTCTGGACTACGAAATACATGGTACAAGAGTACGAAATTTTATTCAGTATTAAAAGTTGAAAATGAAACGAATTATTGCATGGAAAATTATGCAGGTTATTGTGTGGACTATATACATTCGAGCGTATAACCCGTCATCAATGACGGGGCAAGTACTACCACCCCCAACCCATAGTATATTCTAACCTCACATTTTATTACTAATTGAAATAAATCAATTTTGTGAAATCAAGCTTGACGAACAGAGGCAGATAAGTACAGTTGAGGCAGTCAAACGTCGATAAATTTATTTGTTAGCCAATCAAAATTAAGATCATTCACGAAATGAATTCGTAGCGTATTCACAGAATATTTACTGGTAAAAATTAATTAAATTAACAACTTCTAATATATAGAAAAGCCAGTGCATTTTCATAACACCACGACCCAACGATGGCTTTTATGTTATGTTGCTTAGCAACAGAAGTATAACCTGATATTGTTGTCAGTCTACGTACTGAAAAAATTAAATGTATAGACAAAAAAACTGGAAAAAATATTTGTTGATTTCTTAATTTACAGCCTCCGTTGATTAATGAGGTTTGGTTTTTATTAAAAACATTGGTGATATAACAGAAAATAGCTTAATTCAGAAACGATTTAAATTTAAAATTGAATCGATATTTTCACTTACGAGATAAATTTTATGCACTTGCCTCTAGGCTAGGTGATCCTACACTATGTGTTTACGTTAGACGTATTATACCAACACTCACTACACTTATAAGGTAATAGAACTATTCTGTCTGGATAAATGCATTTTGGCTTTCAAGAAAATAAAGCATGACGTGACGTGACACACACTGGCTTTTATATAGGCTAAATATATACATATTTGCATTTAATGCTGTATTTTGTACTTCGTAGACAATCTATTCAAACACACACACACATATATATACCCTAAATACAAGTTCCAACCTTTAAATTCTGTTCAGTTTAGACTATGTGTGTGTTATTTGAGCATTGTGTCAATTGATTGTCATATCTCGAGACAAACTATTTGTTTTCTAGTCTTAAACACTTTTACATATCAAGTGTACAAATCTTTAAACCCTTGAACTTTACACACATTCATATATTTCATATGTTTTATATACAATAATATTCAAGCAATGTATTCAATGCTGTTACATTTTACTCACTGTCCCATTGTAAATGTCATATACACTATAGATACTTATGATGATATAAACGAACATCTTCACGAGGTTATATGAAAATAAATCCGATATATAAATACAAACCAGGAAATTTACTGAATATGAGCATTATCAAGCATGCGTGGTCCATCTTTCAACGTTACTTGAGAAAGAATCTCAAATAACAACCTTCTAGGAACAACTTAATCCAAGTTTTTCACCAGGAGTACGATTCAATCACACGGCCATATTTCAGACCTTGTAAACGATATATAATTTTTCTTTCTGAAATATTACAAAAGACAAATCTAATAAATAGTAATGATTGTTATGTACCATTTTTTCATGACCATGTAATTGATAAAAGGACGTCCTTTCTGGAATTAGTGTCTGTTTACTTATATGTAGGCTGAGTACTTCTTAATGGGAAATATATTTGTCTCATGTAAACATTTATTTACAGTTTTACATTTTAGCTGTAAAAATATATTTATTCATATTTTCTTGTTATGTACTCTTTTATTTAAGAGAAGGGAAACGTAATTTTTTTCTTATACACTTATTATTGGCATAAGGTAATTCCATTGTGGATTGAACCTTCATTGATGATAGTCAATTCTAACTTTTAATAGGATACACAGACATTATAAAGACTTAAATAAAGTATATTAAGCTTCTGTACACAGAGAATAACTTTTCGAATAATGTCATTTCTGAGTTTTCACAAATTCTGCTAACATTCCATTCTCTGAACTGGCATCCAAAGTACAACGGTACTCGGTGGTCATTCACCAAATGGCCCTTTTTTTGTCCATGCTGAGGTCTAAATCGAGTTTGGGAAAGTTTATACATAGGGAGAAATTTTTCTGGGCTGTCTCCGAGGTCTCACCCTCATTTAACATCTCTTCCCTTTTGTAGAATTATTCGGGAATCTATCAAATGGGTAACATATTTATGACTGCTTCTTCGAAATAACAATGATGAACAAGTTCAGGGGCTGATACTCAATACAAAGAAGATAATGCCAACTCAATTGATAATACAATAAATCTTTCCCTAACTAAACTTTCTATATTTCATTTTCTGGTCCAATTATGCTGGATCACAGTTAGACATTCCTAACTTTAAAGCATCGCATTGTTGGTTATATAAACTTTGAGCTCGATATTCAATAAAAGGGCTTAAAGTTCGAGGAAAAAATGTCCGTGTTTGATCAGTTTGTATTTGTTTGTTTTAGAGCAAAGCCTTATTTTGGTATCTTCTGTATCTACCGTGGGAAATCGAAATCCGGATTATAGTGTTGTAATTCCGTAGATTTACCGCTGTCACACCGGAAGACATCTGATCAGGAACTGTAAAAATGTTTTCATGATTGTATTCCTGACATTGTGTCTGATTTTCCCTCCCCTATATTTTCCGTAGATTTTCCGCTGTCACACTGGAAGACATCTGATCAGAAACTGTAAAAATGTTTTCATGATTGTATTCCTGACATTGTGTCTGATTTTCTCTCCCCTATATTTTCAATTTTAATGAAACCATTCTCTCCTTCCACGCATTACTAGATAAAACTGTAGAGAAAAAAGGAGGGCTAATATTGCAATCAGTGACTTACTGTTATGGTGATATGAGGTATAACAGAGGTAATCGGAAAACTTATAATGTTTAGATGCTTTAAGAATTTTAAGATCAGCTGCTCTTTTGCAGCATGGGATTTGTAGAAATATGTAAGAATAAAACCAAAATACTTTCATGACTGGCTTTTGAACTTAGAACGTAAGATCCGCAAAACAATAATTTTCTCTCACAATGTAACATCTCACTCTGACGATATCATGTTGGACAAGTTGAAGTTACATTTCCTCTCACCAAATAGAACTTCCTACCTAAAACATCTCTACCAAGAAGCAATGCAAGCATTGGAAACTTCCTACTGAAAATTAATGTTTATAATGTATCTTTCCGAAATTCATAATATTGACTGTGTTACCGAATTTTGCAAACCTGTGACTTTCTTGGATGCAATCCTTTGGATTGATGAGTCATCCAGACATATACACAATACAAACATTCAGGAATATTTCTGTGTTCCTGTACTTCCCACCGTTGGATTGTTTATATGTTATAGACAATGACCCAGGGTATAAATGTACGACAACGTAGCCTTATGGCTTGATAGACTTTTGATGAAGCAATATTTGTGAATTCCTAACAAATTACAACAATACGTTTCAGGACAAGTTCTGCCTGTACATGTGTTTCACACTCGCTATTGTTATGCATTTTACTGTATACAAAGATTAGATATATGTTGTAAGTTTATAAAGCTACATATATGAGTTTTATAGACTTTCCTTTTCGAAACTCTACACATAAATCAAAAACAAATACTACAACAACGCTACTTTTTATTCTAAAGAAACAATTATGTATCAGTTTCAAAACTACATTACTGATAAGAATGGAAATGTCGACTTCCGGCAACTTCTTACATAACACTCTGAGACACTAGCCAATTCCCCCAATCTCGTGTTTACCCGCTTTTCAAAAGCTTTAGTTTAAATAATAAAAAAAGCGTTTTTATATATATAAGAATAAAGAAATTGCCGTCTACACTGTAATTTATGCAATATATATTAGGGTTCGTATGTAAATTACCCTATGCATTAACATATGGACAGACAAATATATGACAAACATTAGAGGCAGTGGGAAAATACAATTGATGCTTTGAGCAAATAACTACACTGTACGCCCATGACTATGATACTGCCATCTATGGATTAAGAAAAGTATAAAAAATAAATGTAACGCACGATATTTTCAGTAGAATGTGGTCTCTTCCTCTCTAATTTGTCACAGCTCAAAACTGGAATGTGCGTACTTGAGTTAACAATGCTACCTCGCCTGCAAATAGAACCTAAATTGAGATGTACTAAAAGCCGGAACTATGGCCAGAACGGAACTGGAAATCGCTACTAAGGTTCCGGCCGGTGCACCCTCTTTTAGTAGCGAGTTCCAGTTTCTTTCCGGCTTTTCGTACATCCCCCCCCCCCTAGCTATACACATAACAAATCTCTTAAGTAAACAACTACTGAGGTTCATAAAAAAATTCGCCTGGGTGCAGAAAAAGGTTGGAAAATCATGACACAACCAGTAAGATATTTGAGTAACTAGTTGACTTTTTTTCTGTTTCACTATACATCATTAAGCTGATGGCTGCTGTTCATCATAGACAGGTTGGACGGGAATAATAAACTTTACACGCATACCTTTGACTAATAATGTAAAAAGATGACCGTTTACTATATTAACTAACTCTAACAATTGTTGTAACTTATATTAATAACTATAGTTTCTATAACAACTTCTAATCATGTTAGGAAGAGTTGTAGTATGAAAAAGACTTTGCAAAATAACAGCATAATTATTACTTAATCGGATAAAGGGAATATTAGATATAGCTATTTATTTTGGTTAAAATGTAATATCTCATTACAAAGACGATTCATTGTGTGTTTGTGTTAATATTCAGCACTCAGAGTTGGTTAGTTAGATTCCACTAATGTTTGGTTTGGTTAAAGACTCACGTACTTAATCAGTTAAATTAGCCAATTATTACTTTTTGCAAGACAGAGCGTCTCATGAAGTAATTATGAATTTGATAGCAAAAGAAAGAAGGGTTTGTTTGTTTGTTTGAAATAAAGCACAAAGCTACACAATGGACTACCTGTGCTCTACCCACCACGGGTATCGAAACCCGGATTCTAGCGTTGTAAAGAAAGAAGGGAGAAAGATATAATCTATCACTGACCTTTAAACAGATTTCGCTTCCTTAACACGTACCCTCAGTTAGTTTAAGCAAAGTTCGTAATGTTAGGAGTGATTCAATTACAGTACCTAGCGAAAGTATTCACCCCCTGCAAATTTTTCACATTTTGTTTCCATCTGAGCTTGCAATCATGAAACTTTCAAATGGAACTTTATAGAATCTACAGTCTACTCCAAACCGATAAAGTTAACAAACGCTGATATTATGTAAGTAAGATAGATTTTCAAAGAAAATTAGAATATTCTCAATGGCATAAGTATTCGATCTTTTCTATAGTAACCCTTAATCAGTTCAGGTGCTAAAGATTAGTTTGAAAGGTCTCAAAATTAGTGTAATAGTCTCTGTGTGTGTGTAATTAAAGTGGTTTAACTTGACTTCAGAGCAGACGCTTGACTTCAAGCCACAACTCACATAGTGATACGACAAATCAACCATGAAGACCAAGTGGCTTTCCAAACAAGTCAGGGATAATGTGGTAGAGAAGCACAGATCAGAAGAAGGTTACAAGAAAAATGTAAAGTCGCTGATTATCCCTTTCAGTACGGTGAAGGCTATCATCAAGAAGTGGAATGTGCTTCATACCAACCAGTCACTACCCAGATCAGGCCGCCATTTCAAACTAAGCAACAGGGCATAGGAAACTTGTTAGGGATGCCACTGTGAAGCCAACGATGACTTTGAAAGATTTGAAAATTCCATGTCTGAAATGGGAGTCAGTGTTCATACATCAACAATATCCAGGTCTCTAGACAAATCTGCCTTGTACGGGTGAGTGGCAAGAAATAATCTATTACTGAAAGAGAATAATCTTAAACCTCGTACGTAGTCTGCCTGTTTGCATCAGCCTAGAACTGGGTCGAAAATTCACATTTCAGCGGGACAAGGCCAAAGCCACATTGTAGTGGTTTCAAAAGAATAAAATGAATGTCCTGGAGTGGCTCAGTCAAATTTCTCACTTGAATCCAATAGAAAATTTATTGTGAGACTTGAAGATTGTAGTCCATCAATGATCCCCAACGAATCTGTCAGAACTGGAGCAATTTTACTAGGAAGAATGGGCAAAAATTGCACCATCCCATATTGTAAAGCTGGTAGAGACCTATCCAAAAAGAGTGACAAATGTAATTGCTGTCAAAAGGTGCTACCACCAAGTACCGACTTTGGGGTTGAATATTTATGTAATCAGAAAATTTCAATTTATATATTTTCTTTTTAGGTTTTGTTGACACCCAACCTCCTTCGTATATAACAGTGTTAAGTTTGATCATCAAAGATTTGAATAAAAACAAATTCAGTATAAAATTGTTTACATTATTTGTATTTCATTGGAATGTGACATTATTAGAAGAGGTGAATAATTTTGCAAGATACTATAAAGTTGTTAAGTTTGATCAAGCTCCAACTGATACTAAAGGAACAGAATTGTAAAGTCAGTTAATGAAAGTAAAACGATATAATGTATTAAGTAAGACATAATTCTCTGGAGTTATATTATTAGCGACTCGTCCGTGGATTTTCCTAGGGCTCTCCTAAAATCCATAAAGAAAGATGTCCATTAAGACTTATAGTTTCGAATATAGTATATTTATCGTTGGTTTTATGAAGAAGTAAATTATTAATGATAAACTTCGAGAGATGTTTTGTTCTTCAAGAAACAAAAAATTTATATCATGGTAGAAAGTTTATTCTGGGTCCATGTATACTAGTATCCCTTGGAAATAAAGAAGCCAGTTTGACCAGACATAATTTTTCTTTTAGTTTGTTCGGATGTCCTAACAAAGCTGTCCGAAGCTATTTACACTGCCCTCCTTATTTTGAATTGATAAGCTAAAGGAAAGGCAACTAGTCAACAACACCTACCGCCACTTCTTGTGTTACTCTAGTACAGTGGTCACCAAACTTTTTTCACAGTGGGCTAGATAACTAAGAGAATGACGAGCGCGGGCCGCATAACCATTTTTGTTCAATACAATACAGTGAATAGACAAAAATAAATTTTCCAAAAAGTTATCAAAGAAGGCGACGCTAGCAATAAGATAGTTATATCACACCCAGTGCGCACATATCCGAATCTCACAAACTCAGCAACCAAAAAGGTTTGTGTGATTTGTGAAACTGGCGTTTAGCTTTTGAGATATCATCAATATTTGCTCTGGAATTGCCGCATCCAACCAAGAGAATTTGCTTTCAAATATTCATCAGCCAATCTCGTTCGATGTGCTGACTTCACATAATTCATTTTTGAAAATGTTTCCTCACAGACACAAGTTGTTCCAAACACTGATGCCATACCAGATGCAAGTTTCTTCAACTTTTAAAACTCATCATCAGGTAAGCAGCGATAAAATTCAACAAGTTTTCCTTCTCTTTCAACAAGTCATTTGCTTGCAAATCAATGAGCTCCACCTGTAGTTCGACTGGAACGTCATCAAGGTTACAATCAAACGGATTCTGGAACAGACAAATGTCACTCTCAATTCTGTCGAAATCTGAAAATCTCTCCAAAAATGCTTATTTAAGTCACTAATAATCTTCTTTGGAAACTCCAGGTTGACATCTTCTGCGATTCCAGCACGAAACTCTTTGAAACACTGAAAATAAGAAAAGTTTCATCCTTCCA
>NW_013665831.1:127758-147679 GCF_000517525.1 Limulus polyphemus | reverse complement strand
CTCATTGCAGATACTTACACAAAAAGTGCTGTGATATCCAAAGTCGAATTTTTTATTTCACTGATTTTCCTAAAACTTATGTTACTGTCAGATGCAAAAATCAGATTGGACAAATTTGGACATTTTTACTTACACTTATTTTAATTTTTTTACATAATAAGTTTATTTACAATCTATGATATTTCCATATGAATAATTATATGTTAGCTCTTTTGTGGCACAGTGCAGTGGTGGGCCGGATGAAATGACCTCGCGGGCCGGATCCAGCCGGCGGGCTGGAGTTTGGAGACCCCTGCTCTTGTAGAATAGTAAAATTTGGCCATCATATTTATAACGCACCCATGGCCCTTTAGTGCGAAGAGTGATTTTATTGCAAGTAGACATATTTCTAGTGTGACACGCTAACCATTTGGACACACCCAGTCTTTATGTTTTTGCATATGATTGCCTTTATAATTTTATATGGACTCTCAATTGATGGAAATATTGTTAGTTTAAAGTTACGTTGTTTGAAAAGTAAATCTTTTTCTTTTCTTTGTAATTTACATACAGTAAGAATGATATCAATAGTTTTTGCTAAACAATTTGTCACTAATTTGTCATTTGTAAAAATATAAACTTAAAGATGTAAATACTTCTTAACGGTCTGAGTTAGAACAGATAATATCACAGATTAATAAGCCATTTTAAAAAGCGTGTTAACTCTCTATTAGGTAAAACAAATAATTTTTCAACTGGTAACCAAGATATTCGCATGCTCGGACTGTGAATCCGGGGGGTTAACGTTTTACATCCAATTGCCGTAAAAACGCGCTCCGTACTTTGGGACTATCATTGTGATTTAAGAGCGACGATCACATCCCACTATTTGTTCAGACAAGAGTAGCTCCAGAGGTAGCAGTGGATGATGATAAATATTTGTCTTCCATCTAGCCAGTTCAAAGGAGAGATGGTTAAGCGCAGATAGCTTATGTAGCATTTCGCGAAAATTCTGAACTATAACTATTCAAAATTCTCTCCCTTCGGGCCGCCTCCCAGTAGCTCAGCGGTAAGTCTGGACGATAAAAATCAGGTAGCGATACCTGTAGGGGAGGCAGAGTACACTTAGTCCATTGTGTAGCTTTGCGCTTACATACAGTCAAACTAACCTAAAACTCTTCTTTAAGCTTAACTAGCTTATTTTCACGTGCTTTCTCTCCATAATACATTTTCTGCATAGAGAAGATAAGGAAAATAATTTGAGTTATAATGGCCATGGTAAGATGCAATACCACAATACCGACTACTGTAAATGTGAGTAATATAGGCTTTTGTCACTTGTGGCCCTAATTGTGTTCCAGAAAAGTCTTTATTATCTGCTCGCTTGTTCCTTCTATGTTTCTTTTATTATTATTTTTGCGAAGGACTTATATTCTCTTGTTATTCATATGAAACAAAGTTAAAACTTTCTGATGCACACATAAAGCGTTACTTAATTGTAATCATTGTAATCTTATATATATTGCGAACAGTTGTGTCTGTCCGAGCGTTCATCTGTCTCCCGTTTGAAAAGCTGGGGACGCAGGCAAAGCTCGACATTCCCTTTTGAAATGACGGGAGAACAGGCATGAATGATGTTGATGCCAAATTTTATTTAGCAAACAGATTATTCTACACTAATTAATCACACTGATAATCACATTTCAAAATGTGACGTAACTTAACAAATAATAAAAAATATAGATTTACCGTATGTTATTGTTGAACGGCTCTCAGCATAACTGAAATACTCAAGAATTACTTTTCGCAGTTGGCAGTATAAGTACCTCAGAACTTTCACTCTGAGGGAAATCAAGAATGCAACACAATTAATCTTTATATAGTCCATGAAATAATTTAAATTGGGAGATTAACTTACAGTTTTTCCCATCACTGAGGACGGGTACTTTTACTTGTTATCAATATAATTTAAGAATTGTGTCTTCAACATTTTTCACCTTGATGTTTATTTATTTGTAATTAAACATAAACCTACACAATGGGCTATCTGTGCTCTGCCCACCACGGGTATCAAAACCCGGATTCTAGCGTTGTAAGTCCCCAGACATACCACTGGGGGTTTTTCACCTTGAAGACGTATTAAAGCCTAGAAAACAAAAGAAGAAACGATCCAAGAGGCCAGAACGCTTTTGAAGGGTGATATTTAATATGCAAAGTATGTTTATTGCCCAACTATAATTCATAGAACTTAAAATGAAAATACAAATACAATTTTAAAACTTTAAATTCAAGTTCTTACATGTTTTGAATATACAGGATGATATGTTTTTCATCAGAAGAAGAAAAGGAAGAATAATGAAGTGTTAGCTAACATGTCAATGCTTACAATAAATGTTCAAGTAGTTTTAAATACATTATATATATATATATATACTTAGTTGTGTAAGCTATATTTATTCCCTTGTAGGATAGCAATAAGTTATAGACTTACAATGTTAAAATCCAAGGTTCGATTCACAGCGGTGGACACAACAGATTCCCCATTGTGACTCTGCTCTATTGCAAAGAAACAGGTGTAAACTATTGTTTTAATATTTTAGCTTAGATGTTTGGTTAAAAGAGGAAGCGTGTCATGATGTCATTTATAAATTTCATGAAAGTTAAGAATCTAGAAATTACGTATCCTGTGTGAAAATAAGAGCACCATATACGTAACAGATTCGGTAAATTCATCAACAAATAAATTAATGAGCAATCGGTGAGTGAATCAATTCAATGCCAACTAGTGAGTTAGACAGTGAGAATGTTTGCACCTATTTGTTCGTGCTTTAATTAATCAATCACTTAGTCAACTTGTTTGTTATCAATCCATTAGCTAGGAAATTCTGTAAATAAATTCATTTATGATGTAGGTGTAGATTAATGTGGAAGTGTTTTTGTTGTAACGCTGTTTGTGATGTTGAAACTACCAGTGAATATAGCCTGTAGTAAATTTTATTTATCAAATAAATTAACTATCGTTATGTGGTCTGTATTTTACATTATATTTACCAAATAATCCAAACGACCTCGCCTAACAATAGAATACATTACCAAATTATAATGCCAACTTTTAACAAAGCAGGATTAGGACCTGTGTTTCTGCTTATCAACAACCAAGTCAAAGGTCTTGTTTACAGTTTCCTTCAGTGCCAACTTCATTATTTGTGACTGAGCTCGAATTTGCAGGAATCTCAAGAGTGATCAAATAGCTTTCAAAATACATAAAACTAATATTCGAGGAGTGTCGCACAGTTACGCTTTAGTTGATTGAGGAAATATTAAGGATGGTAAACTGTATGTTGCATTTTTTTCAAGACAAGTGAAAACAAGATTCATTTGTTTGTTGCTAAGTACAAAGCCAAACAATAAGCTATCTGTGTTTAGTCCACCGCTGCTTCTAAAACCATATGTTTAGCGTTATAAGCTCTCAGACTGAGCTGCTGGAGGAGTGAAGTTGTGGAGTGAAAGTACGACCAGACAGAATTCACAACCGCATTATTAGTTATTGTGCTCGATTGAGATCTTTAGAGAGTATTTTTTCTGTTCGTATGTTTTTTTTCTGCAAATGTGAAATCAAAAAGACTGGATTAAAAACCGCATCTTTGTTTGTTGTTCAAGTGTTGCAACAAAATTTATTCTAGATGTAATAAGTAATTAGAAAGTTCTTCTTTACAATACGGATTTTTTTTTCAGGGCACAAAGATTTGGAAAAGCACCCTAAACATGATAAAGAACAGGCTTAGTTTGAGAGAAAAGATACGGACTGAATTTGATAAGATAGAAACATACTGAGCGAAAGAACAAATACAGACCTAGTCTGGAAGAACGATACAGCCCTAGTTTGAAAGAATAGATACAGACCTAGCTAGAAAGAACTGATTTTGACCGACCTTGAGAAAATAGATACATACTGAGTGAGAGAGTAAAGACAGACTGAGTTTGAGAGCTTGAAAGAAATGATTTAGATATACCTTGAGAGAATAGATACATAATCAGTGAGAGAATAGATACATACTGAGTGAGAGAGTAAAGACAGACTGAGTTTGAGAGCTTGAAAGAACTGATTTAGATCTACCTTGAGAGAATAGATACATAATCAGTGAGAGAATAGATACATACTGAGTGAGAGAGTAAAGACAGACTGAGTTTGAGAGAACAAATAGAGACTGTGTTTTGGAGAATAGATATTTTTAAGTTATTTGTATTTTAACATAAGATTTAGTAAAACTTCTTACTCCAAAAATTGACAGGATATTACTCCCAAATTCCTGTTTTCGTAGCGAAACCAATAAAGATATTAGTGTAGAAAAACTGGATTTCATTTTTTATAATATCCCATCACAGTACTATTTGATTACCAAAATTCAGTGTAAAAAGGCACAACAGAATATTTGAAGAGACTTAATAATTTCTGTGTTTTTAGAGCTATTTTATTACTTGAAGGTGAGATGCGTCTGCTAAACTTGATATTTCATGTTCTTGAAAGACTATCCAACATCTCTTCCTAAAATTTTTCTGGTGTTTGTATAGCACTTTACCTCATTACTTCTTGTTTATACATTGCTGATCTTGTAATTCAAGTGGTTGCCATAGAAACATAATAAACGTAGGCATTTCTTAAGAGCAAAATGTTGATAGAATTTTAAAATCCAATCAGGAAAAGAAATTTGTGTCTACATTTTATCAGTCTTGACGTAATTAGGTTGTTGAAACACATAGAAGGTTGCTAAGATATTGAATATGTTGTTTAACAAATATATAGAAGTACAAAGGTTATAGGTTGACTATGTTTTTGTTGGTTCATAAGAATTTAAGTTTAAGTTTTCCTACAATTTAAATTTATATTTCAGTTTTCATATTACATTTTGAACAATTTATATTTCTGCTCTCAAACTGAAATTTCAACCGTCTTATCGATCTTACACTACATTTTATACATTCCTTTTCAACTTTTTTTGTACTACGTTTTAAACAGTTTAAATTTCTATTGTGTATTACACGTTGAACCATTTAATTTCTGCTTTCAATATGCGATTTAAACAATTTGGGTTTCAGCTTTTATACACGTTTAAATAACTTAGGTTTTTAGCCATTCTAAGAAAATATAAAACCTAGATATCAGGTTTAACATTTTAGTTTTATGTTGACATTAAATTTCAAACAATTTAAATTTGAGTTACCAAATCATTAGTGTAACTATTGATACACTTAAGCAATTTAAACTTTAGTTACCAAATCACTAGTGTAACTACTGATACACTGAAACAAGTTAAGTTTTAGAGATCATATGTTTTGAACAATATATATGTTTAATTTTATATTAGGTGGAATTAGTATATACTTCTGTTATTAGCGTATCAATTCATATCATTCTAATACCCTTCTTATACTGATCGTTTTGAAATAATATATTATTCCATATCTTTGTCTTAAAATTCTACTGTGTCCTAATTCAATTTGTAGCTTTCGGGAAATAAAGGCGGGGAATAAAATAAGAAACCTTAATTTTGCTGAGAACTAAATGTGACGAAAAATAGTAGATATATTTTGATACTCGTTTTCTTGAGATAACTTCCTGTTAAACACTATTTGACCATCTGAAAATGAGCAATAATGAAGTTATGCATTCATAAATTATGTAAAATATTTTATACAAATACTTTATAAGTAAAGTAAACGATTCAGTATTTTCTTATCAATCACTTGCACTTGAATTTAATGAATTTAATATATATACAAACACATACATATATTATGTTTGCTTTCACTAAGTACTTCTTAAAAATAAGATTCATCAAAACTGGGTAACCATATTTTCTTAGTGTCTGTTTCTGTGGTTACCGCTTAAAAATTAGTGAAACCATTATAAATGGATGACAAATAATAGCAGTAAAACTTATTATTTTTATTCAAATATAGTACTAACTTTAGTTTACTGAAGGTAGATATTCGATTAAACACTAATGATACAAAGTAGTTTAAACCATTTAATGGCGTAAAAGACGCAATTAATGAATGAATTTAACAACAATTAATATCTTCTTACACTAATGAGTTGGTTCTCGAGGTAACAGAGCTCCAGATCAAACCGAATTACAGTAATACTAGCAACAAAGTAAAGACATATAGAATAAGTAAATACCGATACACAATTTCCCCAGATTTACTTTTATATAACGTAGCCTTACTTGCCTACAGTGCTAAACATCAGAACGGTATGTTATTGTAATAAAAAAAAAACAGGATTATATCAGTGTCTCTAAAATCTGAAATTTCACAGCATCTGAGTCTACTAAAATAGAAGAATTTCAAAACTACGTTTATCAAATTAATCTCGATTCTAATATCAATTGGTGATGACTGAATACTAATCATGTTGTTTTATTATTAAATTTATGTAATCTAAAAATAAATTGTACAGCGAAATGTTAGGAAAGTACGTGCATTTAAAAAATAAATCAAAGACAAAAATATGTAACACTATAACCCAAGAGTTTCGTATTTTTCTGTAGTGAAAGCTATTTACTTTCTTCTACGTTCCAGTAGTAAACACAAACATGTTTTATTTTGTCAATGCAGGATTATATATATATTGTTGAAAGGAGAAACGTTAAAGTCATTACATTGTAAAGGTACGATCCTGTCTGCTGTCTCTCTCTGAACTAAATCGTGGTCGTCGCCACCAGTTGTTTAATGTAAAATTTCCTGCACTGTTCCGTCTCGGATTTTGTGACTTCGAGGTAAGTGCTGCTAATGCCGATAGAGGACGCTTTTCTCCTTTTGACTGAATAACCTAGTAAGTGTTGAATAAATAACTTGAGGAAAAAAATGGGTCATTTTTAATTTTATCTTATTAATAATAGTAACAGTCAACATTTTACTGCAATTGAGGATTCTTATAAAACAAACAAGTCACATATATTGATAATATGAACGTATAACATAAAAAGCTTTTAAATAATTACTACTGACCTACACAAGCACAATTTAAAGATTTTTGAATTAGGAAATCGTCTGTGTCAAATTATAGTAAACATTTTAAGCTTAAATGTACATTCGAAGGATTTTGTATTATTCTGGTGATTCGTATGTTGAATTGCTTACACAGTTATCATAAAGCTAGACCAACAATGTGTTGAAAAGGTAAAACTAAGACATTAGAATTCTATTCCAGTTAACAATGTGCTGAGAAGGAAAACTAACAATATTATAATTATGTTCCAGTTTCATTTTGGAACTTATAACTAGAAAGAAGTTTTAAAAAGGAGAAAAGTACAGATAATCAAGTTTTAACAACAGAAAAGTATAATTAAAGTTCGTTAGAATCTGAAAAAAATACTTTCATTTTCTCGTTACTCTCGTTTTCAGTAATAATAAGTTTCAACCAGTCACATTTCTTTAAATAACAGTAAATAGGACCTTATTTTTATTTAATTTTATATTTTTTTGTAGAGCAGTCACATTCCTACAACTGTATGCAGACAGTGAAGGGTTTATGTAGATGTGGGAAGTTGTGGGCTTGAGAACCTACATCCTGCTCTTTTAACTTATTCTTATTTTTCTTACTTATTTTATGTTTATTCTTCTTTATGTAACATGTGAATCTAGCGAATGGAGGTTAAGACTGGTAGATTATGCATCGTCACTGCAATGTGGGTCTTACTTCCAAAGTAACCCACAAAACCTAGGGCACATGTTATATCCCACATTATAGTTTATGCTTTGGGGATCTTTTTAATTAATGCAGCATTTCTGTTGTATTTTTTGTGTTAGGTGTTAAGCCTTGCTTGTTTTGATAATTAAAATATGTTTTCATCATAGGTTTGGGCTTGCTGTCGTTAATGCAATCCTTCCATTTGATGTTAATATTTACTTAGGTGTGGAAATAATGTTTTTATGTATATATACACACACACACACGTATATATATATATATATATATATATATTCCAGAAGATGTTTCAGTTTTTAAACAGAAGAGGGCTTGGGAGTTTCATACTTCAAATATTAAAATAATATGTGTCTCATGGCAGACACGATTAAAGTTATACGCTGAAATCAAAGTAAAATATTGGTCCGTTACGAATTTTAGTAGTTAACGGGTCACTTTCACTTAACAGACAGAAGTGTAATGCTTCCATGACACTTGACCACTAGAAATTGTTTGCTGTCAGACAATGCATTGCTAGGAGATGATTTGTATCATATCTTTCTTCCCAAAACACCTTTATTGCAAAATGTTTCTGAATAATTTCGTCCAAAGTCAGCAGTTATCAGGTCACTTGACCAGCACAAGTTGTCTGCTGCCAGATGTTGCTAGATGTCATGTGACATCATAGTTCGAGT
Organism: Limulus polyphemus; assembly: GCF_000517525.1. Lineage (NCBI taxonomy): Eukaryota > Metazoa > Arthropoda > Merostomata > Xiphosura > Limulidae > Limulus > Limulus polyphemus. The sequence continues at coordinate 139,312 of NW_013665831.1, read as the reverse complement.
GCTATTCAACAGAGAGTGTGTTACAAGAAGCCATAGTTTCACAAAGTGATACCAGAGGGCGCATTGCTAGAGGTGGATGCTGTTACCAAGATTCTATAGGTGTTGCTAGATGTCATGTGACATCATAGTTCGAGTGCTATTCAACAGAGAGTGTGTTACAAGGAGCCATAGTTTCACAAAGTGATACCAGAGGGCGCATTGCTAGAGGTGGATGCTGTTACCAAGATTCCACAGGCGGACAGTGTTACGAAGAACAATGTTTCTATAGATGGGTGGTGTTACTAAAGATAGCGTTTGTATAGGCAGCTGGAGTTTCTATAAACAGATAGTTGAATAAAATTATGAGCTCATCAAAGAGTGTCTTAACATGTGATTACGTTATCAACATTGTAACACTCACTTCTCGATTTAATTATATGTCCTAAGAAGTTAGAAGTAAAACCATTATTTTAATAAGACAACTATTATAGCATAGGGTATTATGTATGTGAGTTTTTATAACACATACTAATTTATCTATCATCTGAACGAGGCATATAATATAACATAGCCAAAAATATATTTTATATACTTTTACAATTATCTGTCCTTGAAGGTTTTATCATGCCTAATGATTTGTTTTTATAAATATTGAATGAGTCAGTTATACTATTATTCTATAGTTGATTGTGCTTTTTTATTATTCATGTTTTGATTTAGTACACATTTAACATCCTGTAGTATACTTTCACTTCTATATCTAATTTGCATAAAATACTTTTTTACAATTATCGTACAAAAAAAGGACGGATTTTCATGATAACATAAAATACATATAAAATACTGAATTAGCTTTTATTCAATTTTGTACATTATATTCATATCATTATTTCAGTTAGAGTTTATATTTTTGTTTGTGTAAAATTATGTGAAACAAACACTGAATTTATAATCAAACATTTTAATACATCATACTAAAGACATATCACTACATAAATAAACAAATAAAGGATATAAGCATGTGAATTGTAGTCAAGCATAATTATTTTCTGACACCAGCAGTATTATTTGTTTACACTGCACTCCAGTGTTTTATAATCCAAACATGTTTCCATTTCTTTTATTCCTAAACATCAAAGGATATCAATCAGTTAGTGGAACTTGCTCCTCTGATAAATTTTAAGAACACAACCCAAATTCAAGGATGGAATATACTGATATCTCTTTATGTGTCTAAACTTTTACATCCTGAAGAAGTTAGACTATGTATATATATCTTGATAGTTATATTTGTAAACAATAGTGATTTTAAATTACAAAAAAAGAGATTTCTAAATCAAAAACAGAAAATAACTTCCTAAAGTACCCTCATATCTTGAGAATATCATGAATGTATATTTACCTTTCTGTATATCATGTAAAGTGAAAGAATAGATAAATTCCTTTTTTACTGAATATCAAGTTCAACAACATATAAAATACATACTTCATTGTTAGACTTATATTCATCTTATTTTGGTTGTAATGTGTTTTCTTCTAGACCATAGCTTTTACCATAAGAAGCAACAAAATTGAAATATTTTGTCAATAACTTTTTCTTTTTATCACAGTCACTTGATAGCTTTGTTCTTAAAATCTCCAAAAATAAAATGTATGCACATTATTTGTGTAATATCTCAGATAAAGTTGTCTTTTTCTAGCTTAAAGCTTTGTTAATAAATGTTTCAGTATGTGTGTTACTTGACAAGTCTGTGGTTTTACTTACATATATTGATGATAACATATTATTTTAAAGCAGTAGAGGAGAGGTACTGTGAAGGTCAAAAGATCTAACGTCCAGCACAATGAGAGATAGTCAAACAAGTTATGGATTTGAAGAGCATCATATGTTTTGTTGAATTTCTAAATAAATATATATACTGCAGGAATTATTATATGTACATCACCCATTATAATGGAAACTTGTATTAGTTGCTCAAACATACTTGTTAGAAACCGATATTGATGGGGTGTAATTTATCATAAAAGACTAATCTAGACGTGCAATTATCTGACATTTGAACACTGATTTATAGCTGGTGATATGTATAGTTTTTAAGTTAAAATATAATACATGTTACCGAAGCATAGTTTCAAAATCTATGTGAGGAAGTTATCTGTTTTGAAATAGTATATAAACTAGTTTTTTAACCCTACAAAATGAAATGTTACATGCATGGAACATGCAGTAGTAACAAATAATACTACTGGTGTCACAAAATAATTATGTTTGACTATAATGCACATGTTTGAGTCCTTTATTCATTTATCTGTGTAGTGACAAGTCTTTAGTACGATGTATTAAATTGTCTCGTGAAAAAATCAATGTTTGTTTTTACATAATGTAACACCAATGAAAATTATAAACATTAACTGAAATAGTAATATGAACACAACGTAGAAAAGTTGTATGAAAGCTAATCCAGCATTATATAAAATAAGATGTTTATAGTATATTATTGTATCTTTAAGTTTTGTTAATAAATGTTTCAGTATGCTTGTCAAGTCTGTTATTATACACTGTCACTTTAAAGTACATTTTATAAGGATAAACAATAAATATGTTGGATTTATAAAGTGTGAAAGAACAATCACTTGTTTTATAATTAATGATATTTTTAATATTGTGTTAAAACTAATATATCAAACATGCTATGATAGTTGTTTTGTTAAAGTAATGGTTTCACTTGTAACTTTTGAGAACAAATAATTCAACTTGGAACTGAAAGCTACAATGTTCATGAAATAATCCTATGTTTAGATACTATATAATGAGCTTATCATCCTATTGAACTATCTGTTTATAAAAACACCATTTGTCTGTCCTTAGTAATACAATCCATCTATAGATAGAATGATTGCCCTTAGTAACACTGTCTACCTATAGAACCTTAGTAACACTATCCATCTATAGAACCTTAGTAACACCATCCACCTATAGAATCTTAGTAACACCCACCCAGTAACACCATCCACCTTTGTAAAACACATGTTACACAGTTAAATATATAAAAGAAAACTATAAAAATACACTGAGCCAAGTTGAAATTTTATGCAAACCTATGGAAGTATAGTAACACCGTCCACCTATAGAACCTTGGTATCAGCACCTGCCCTAGCAATACGCCCTCTGTGACACTTCATGTAACTATGATTCCTAGCAATATAGTCACTGTTGAGTAATGTTCGAACTATGATGTCACATGACATTAGCAACATCTCGCAGCAGAAAACTTGCGCTGCTCAAGTGACCTGATAAATACTGACTTTGGACGAGACTAGCAATATAGTCACTGTTGAGTAATGTTCGAACTATGATGTCACATGACATTAGCAACATCTCGCAGCAGAAAACTTGCGCTGCTCAAGTGACCTGATAAATACTGACTTTGGACGAGATTATTCAGAAACATTTTGTAATCAAAGCTTTTGGGGAATAAAGATATGAAACATGTTTCAAGAATAAACATCAACGTGGGTTCCTCGTCATCAAATTTAAATTCACCAAGTAGGTAGATTAGTAACGTTGAAATTCTTACAAAATATCGTAATGTCGAGAGTTAAATGTGTTTGAAAGACAGCACTGTAGGTTGTTAGAAATGAAACATCAATAAGTGACATTGTGCTAAGATCTTGAAGGCACTTATATCAGCTGGTGGTGCTTTCAGCTGACGGTACTTGTAACGTTACTGTATTTAATGTGGCTATGTTGGAACAGTCACCAGCTTGGGGATATCTAGAGATTGTTTTCGTTGAATGCAGATTCTTTGAAAGAATTGCGATATATAAACTTGTACATCACCCATTATAATGTGACAATTTATTTGCTATATTTTATGCTTCTAGATCAGAACCTTGATAACTGATCATGAATTTTGTGGTGTTTTATGAAAAGTCTGAAGGTAATTAAGCAACTTAAAACATGATGATTTTAAAACTAGAGAAAACAGTATGGGAAACATTCTAGTTTCTTTAAAGAAAAATTGGGAACTGTGTAACTTTTTAAAAGTTATGTCCTTCAATATACCCCCTATTTTGATGCCCCTAATTTTCATAAAGAAATGACGTCAGGGTAATGGTGTTTTATGGGGCAAAATATTCCACTAATATTAAGAAATCCACTGGTTTTACTAATAAGACACCATATAGTGATCTAAACACTTATCTTGAGAGTTTTGATGTTTCTTCTGTTTTTACACAAGATGAATCCACGAAGTTAATTGATGTCATATTACAGTGTAATGATAAAGATGAAGTTCCGAGAATAATTCAAAAGAATATTCATCTTCATGAAATGTTTTGCATTTGCATCTGATTCATCAGTTTTTAATTCTACTTTAACAACTATATCACAGAGCCAGTCCTCTTGCTCCATCATTAGAAAAAATATTATGTTTCAAATCAAATATATTATTCTTAATACCTCCCTTTTGTTTTGAATGTTGTATATTGATCGCAGATTTGATGGTCATTTAGATTTTAAGAATGCTAAGAACTGATTTAAATTTATTAATAAAACTCACCTGAACGTATTTTTTCAAAAGAACTTCATGCCAACGACAGTACATTCCCTTTCATGAATCTGTTAGCAGAGACTGATGAAGGTTCCACCACAAACCTACCAATTCTAGCTGCTTTATTCCTTTGGATAGAGAAAACTGTAAATCCTACCTATACTAATCACTATATTTTCTGGGATTCAAAACCTACCCCTACTAGCCATGTTGTTCCCTGTGATTGAGAAAACCTACCTATATCACTTGTTCTACTTTTTGGAACTGAGAAAATCTACCCTTATTAGTCACTTAATTCTTGAGTTCCAAAACATCTAACAATACTGGCTACTTTTTTTTCTGCAGGATTCAGAAAACCTAACTATAATTGTTTTTTTCTCTGATTTTCAGAAAACCTACCTATACTAGGCGTTTTATAATCTAGAATTCAGGAAACCTACCCTATTCACACTAGCTGCTATATTTCCTGGGATTCAGAAAACTTGCCCATACTATTTGCGTTATTCTTTGAGATTCAGAAAACCAACCCATACTAGTCACTTTATTACATAGAACTCGGAAAACCTATCAACACTAGCTACTTTATTACCTAGAGTTTAGAACACCTATCCACTCTAGCCACTTTTCTGGGATTTAGAAAATCTACCTATTCATACTAGCCACTTTGTTACCTGGAATTCAGAAAACCTACCCATACTGACCACTTATTACATGGAATTCGAAAATCTACCTATACTAGCAACTTTATTCTCTGGGATTCAGAAAATCTACCCATACTAGCCACTTCATTACCTGGGATTTGAAAAACATATCCATACTAGCCACTTTATTACCTGTGATACGGAAAACATATTCAAACTAGCCACTTTATTCTCTGAGATTCAAAAAACCTATACATACTAGCCGCTTATTACCTGAGATTCAGAAAATCTACACATTGTGAGGAACTTTTTAAGTAGTGATATATAGTAAGTTAATATATGGATGTGTTGGGCTACAGATTCTTCTACAGTAGTTGTCTGTGACTTGTTGGTGATAAATTCAATGATAAATGAACAGCATGCACTCCGTTTGTTTTAAAATAATATATTCAAAACAAGTTAAACGTATGTACAAAAATTATTTACACTATGTACATCATAGTTGTTGTATCTTAAATACCACAGTTCTCTTCTTCTTGTCAAAAGTCTACTTTGGCCAGTTCAATTGCCTTAGAATTCAGTTGGCAAGCTGAACTATTTTTCTCTATTTCTATCTTAAACACTATCTTCTTTTTTAAATTAAAACATTGTTATGTTACTGCAGTTGTATCCTAAACTTCCGATACTCGTCTGCTTTTTTGTATTTAGGCCTACTTACAATAAACGTCTGCTTTTTTTGCATATAGACCTACTTCCAAATAATCGCCTGCTTTTTGTCAAAGTCCACACAGGCAGGTGCAATTGCTTTAGAACACCCTTTGAAGGGACAAATGATTATCCTAAAATGTCAGAAAACTGTTAATCTCCCTTTAACATATCAACCATTAGGCTATTTACTCCTACGATGGTTAACTTTGCTTTTTCTAACCTTTCTCTGACCGAAACTCTCTTTTGCTCGGCTTTACTTTTGGCACTCTTTCTGATCTCTGGTCTCTCGTCCGGTCGCCATTATTTATATCTCTCACTGAGGCATTCTACAAATCTCCGTAGCCTAGATATTCTCTTGTGACAGAGAGCAACTTAGTTATTTGGCGTTTACCTGATGCCCTGTTCTTACAAAGGGTAACTGTATTGTTTGGTTTACCTTACTGCCTATTCTTACAGAGAGTAACTTCCTTGTTTGATGTTTACGTTATGTCCTGTTCTTACAGGGAGTAACTTAACTACCTTTACCTTATGGTTAACCCAGTGAAACATTGCCCATTTCAAGTCTTTGTTTAATTTTAGCTGCATAAATTTAAACTATAAATGGTGATTTGTGTTATGCCAACTGTGAATAGTTTCATAACTGCATGTAAATTGTTTTTAAGTATAACTGCACGTAGATAAATATATGTCATAAATACACGTTTTGAGAGCCTTAAAGAGGTTTGTTTTATTCAGTAAGCTAATGTGAAGCTCCAATGGGATGATATTCATTATTAAAAAGCAAGCACGAGTTATCCCTTATGTCAGTTATTGTTTGGGTTATCTACTGTGGACACAATCCCGGACTTTAGCGTTATAAGTCCGTAAACTTAGAGATGACACACCAGTAGACATGGTAAATGCAAGAATATCAATATTTTTAATATTATACTAGAAGACATAACTTAATCTTTTTTAGCATTTTTAAAATCATATGAAGGGATTAACTTAATCTGTTAAATTCAGGCTTTCCAGTCTTCATAAAACAGTAGAGACTTTAAAGCAGAAAGAAATTGCATCAAATACATTTCATAGTAGAAATTATATTTTAGAGAATGACATGGGGTCGGGTTCTGTGATCAAGCCTATTAAAAATGATCACTAAAAATTTTTCCAATCTTACTATATAACCACATAAGGAACTTTATTTGAGTTGTTGAAGCTTCTTGTCTGCTTTACGTAGCCATTTATTTTTCCTTAAAATCCAGTTTGTACTGTGGCTTCATCGTATGATATATTATGTATTTTCGATTAACGCTATTTACTTTTATCAGACTTCAGAGCTGTTCAAGTTTGCCTGCGGTAACATATTAATTTCTAGAACAATTACTAGTAAATAAAAGTAGTATGCCATATATATCATACATTACATACACAGCTTTCAATGTTGTCATGTATTTTATATTGAGCCCCCCAGTGGCACAGCGGTATGTCTGTGGACTTACAACGCTAGAAACCGGGTTTCGATACCCGTGGTGGGCAGAGCACAGATAGCCCTTGTGTAGCTTTGTGCTTAATTAAAAACAAACAAACAAATATTTTATATTGAAAATAGAAATGTAAATCCAAGTGTTAAAGATACACCTGCTCCCATCTTACCTGTTGAAGAAAGTCTTGGAATGCAGTTTCCACATTATGTGCTTCTCTAGCAGCAGAACACTCTTGGAATGTACATCGTGGATATGTCAAAGAGATACGCTGAGCTTCTTTGGCACTGACAGATCTATGAAATAAGAAAATGACTTTAATAACATATTTAATCAGATATATAGAGATATTTTGAGTTTCTTTGACATTAACTGATTATATTTTTATGAATTATACATGAAATAAAAATAACTCTAAGCCTTTTGCAAACAATTCTGCGTGCATATATTCAAGGCTCTCAAGAAATTTACAGTACAATATCTAAATCAGTTGGAGCAAAGTTTAGCTTGTGCTGTTAGAGCACTACAACTATTTACTTGTAAACTATTAAATAATGCAGAAAATCGTATTCTCTATTATCCATAGTGACGTCACGACAAACAAAGTAGCCACATGTTAATTAGCTCCAATAGTGAGTTCTGTGCAGCAACTAGGCACTTTATTAGAGCTGGAATAGGTCAGCCATATGTCATCCCAAAAATTAAAAACATTTTTCTTCAGTGAGACAATTAAAACTGTAATAACAATGAATTTTCGTAAAGTTTATGAAGAGCCATCTCCACTTCGTTTTAAAAGAACTGGCTAAATATAGATCTAGAAATAGTTGAGTGAACAATTCAACAGATTGTGTGGTACTAATTGTTAAAATTTGTGGTCAGTGTATTATGATAAGGCTTGTATTTTTGCACATGAATCCTAGCTGTAAGGTGTTTGCAGGACATCAAGTTACGTTAAATGAATAAGTCTTGGGATTATCGTACAGTTTTCTTTTCGTTTATTTGACATTCAAGATCCATGCCTAGATTCGAATTCATAACAGTAAATTATTTTATTTGCTCACTCAAAACCTATACCTTAACCATGGTAGAATATATGTGAGACAATTTGTGGGCTAAGTCGAAATGTCTAAAAAACACCATCTAGCCCTCATAAACTTCGTTAAAAAAGTCAGTCATACACTTGTACTAGTCCCTCGTAAAATAGCGGCAATTATCCAGGTCAGGGCACTACATATTATTAGAATAGTGATTGCCAGGACTCCCCTTAACCAAGGGGCTACATCTTATTTGCACAGTTGATTGTAACCCACACCCCGTAGTAACTGGTCAAAAGGATACATCTTATTAGAACAGTGATTGCTACGACTTCCATTAGTCAAGAAAGTATCTATTATTAAGACAATGATTGGTAGCACTCCCATTAGCCAAGAGGTTACACCTTCTTTAAACAGTGATTGCTAGGAACTCCATTCTGTAAGTTAGGATGCTATTCATAAGATGGTGTACTAGACACAACAATAATGCTAAATTTCTTCAAACAAAATCATTTGCAAGAATTATCACTGGCGAATGAAAATAACCCATAAAGGCTTATTTTATGTTTATGATTATGCTAATATTGTTTATGTTCCCTTACACTTAAATCTCAGATCGTAATTTATGAATACGTTTCATTTACTAAATTATTTTTCTCAACTACCATTTAATTTTATTAACTCTTTATTGCCAATTCAGTGTCTATACAACAGGTAGTATACAACAAACGTGAAAGAAAAGAAGACGTGAAAATGATTTCAAATTAACAGTAGTAAAGTATCTTTATTCAGTTTTTTTTAATATTTTATTTATAGGATTGTTCATAGGAAAAGGGGAGGTAAACCATTTTTCCTTTTCACTAACATACAAAACGGTTTATTAATGTTCTTGTAAAATTATAGTTGTTCAAGATATAACATCATTAATTAGTGCAACTTGTAATATAATACTATTTGCAGACATAACATATGTCTTTATAAAAATAACCCTAGTTTTAATGTGCGTGTAAAATAACAATAACTAAATTTAATATCAGTGATTAATACATTTTCGAAATAATAGCCGTTTTATGTGCTTGTAACATAACATCTGTTTCTCCAGCAGTTTTTCTCAATGCACCAAAAGTCTCTTAAACAAGAAGAATAGTAGTTATCCCCCACTTGCGAGATATGTAGCCAGAGGGCGTTATAGGCGTGTCGACCTCAGGCAATAGGAGAGGGGTAGAGATAATGATGTCATCAGAGAAGCTGCTTTGCTAGAGACACGTTGTTAGGCCTCCATGACAGGCGGATATGACATAATAGTTACACAAGGAAGAACCAGAGAGCACGGTTATCTTAGGGAGGGGTAATATCATAGTTCGATACTGTTACTAAACACGGATTGACTTACTAATCTTTATGACACATATTTAATCATTATTTTACATTTTCTGACTACTTTTATGTAAATCATCTTGAAAAAGGATGCATAACACCAATTCATTAGTTCTATAACTAATTACATTTCCTGACCACTTATATGTAAGTAATATTGAAAAAGGATGCATAACACCAATTCATTAGTTCTATAACTAATTACATTTCCTGACCACTTATATGTAAGTAATATTGAAAAAGGATGCATAACACCAATTCATTAGTTCTATATTTAATTACATTTCCCGACCATTTATATGTAAGTTGTCTTGAAAAAGACGTTTATTTATATATCAAACAATGATTTAAAATTTAATGATTCACTAGTTTGACTTTATGATACCCATACAACTTCTCAACGTAATTTATTTACACATGTTACTTTATAGTTTTATCTTACACGAGTTTTACAAGGGTGGACACTCTACTTCCACACATGATTACATCATCAACGTCTAGATGTACTTATGTTAAAACCAGTATTTTAATGACAATCTTACTGTCCATAGGATTTTAACAAATCTGATGTTATCCATTATCTGAATGAGATCACAATTTACGTTTTTGTTTTCAATTATATATATATATATATCTTTATTGTATGTATTTTACAAAGGTGGATAATGTTAGTAAGGATTGTATACAGATTTCAACGAACATTTAAGTACATATATATTTGACAAAGGTGTTTTTATACTCCCATAGGACAGCATGCAGCATAAAGATGTTCTTGTCATTTCCATCTGTGGTTCATTAATACCATGGAGACATTTCACTCTGACTCATTATGACATGTTCAGACTATATCAAACTTCAAAACACATGAACTGTAAACTTTCTATATACATATAACGAATGTTTCACTAACTTTAATTTTAACATCTAGTTAATAAACTCTGTAGTAAATCATTTTGTTACATCATAAATGTGATTAATCTCTATTATAGAATAACAACACTTACCATTTTTCATAAATCTATGAGAACCGAACTTTCTTGGATATATGTCAACAACAATAATAAGTATAATATATACAATATTGCCCACACACAGACAAATATGGTCCTTACAATATTTTTGTTGTAAGTTTACATTGGACAGTTCTTCTTGATTATTTTCTTATGTTAAGATTATGTGAAGGCAGTCCTAATGGATCAAAATATTCTTCTATCTCATCTCGACTGATGTAAATTCCCAGTGTTTCAGTATGTGTAATACTTTACAAGTCTTTACTTACATATATTGAAGATAGCATATGGTGAAACACGCCAGTTTTTAACTTGCAAGGGAGTGGTGTGTGAAGCTCAAGGTCTAATGTTCAGCATGACTGGGGACAGTCAATTTAATTACGGATTTCAAGTCCATGATATGTTTTGTATAGTTTCTAAAATAAAATATCTTTGTTTACTTTGGAGAATTCTCTTTATGTTTTATTCATGATTATTTATTCTATGAGACTGTAACAAGTATATACCATAGATATTGTTACGTTGAGCTGTATCTCAGTGTCAACATGTTGGATTTATAAAATCTGAAAGACAACATCTTTTGTCGTAAGAAACAACAACTGAAATAATTTGTCAAGAACATTTTTATTATAATCAAAGTTATGTAACATTTTGCTAATTTCTAAAATTTTCAAAGATAGGATACATGCACATTATACTTGATAAATCGTGAATAAAGTTGTCTTTCTCTACAGTAACGCTCGACTCACAATCTGAGGGTCGCGGGTTCGAATCCGCATACCACCA
>NW_013665831.1:118360-126801 GCF_000517525.1 Limulus polyphemus | reverse complement strand
TAGCCCTCGTGTAGCTTTGCGCGAAATTCAAAAACAAACAAACAAACTCTACAGTAACTCAGAAAGTTTCATTGATAGAACCTGATAAATTTAACTGTGTTACTCTTTGATTAAATACAGATTGAAAAATAAATTTATACCCTCTTCTTAATGCTTATCTCAAATATCAGCCATACAGATTCAGTATGATTTAACATATTACAAGAATTATGAGTTTAACGAATATCGTCGATTTCACACTGTCTTTTCTTCACTACTTGTAAAATAGGGTACACTTGTTCAGTGTATCTTATTTATAAGATTTGATTTAATCTGATTATTCAATTACTTTTCATTATGAACTATAGTGTTTAAGTAAGTATCGAAATCAGAAATCTGTGCACATAAATTCTGCCATTTTGAATTTGATAAAACAAAGAGAATCTTATCAGATATCTTATCAATACCATGACAATAAAATCGATATTTAAACAATACAGAGGAGATATTATTAACACATGCAACACGAATTACACGATCCGTCCTTATAGAAAAAGAATCTTGTTTAGTTTTTCTCTGTACAGCCACATTAATGTTTGAGATCCACTGTTCACGAAAAGTGATATATTCCTTGTTTGGACATTGTTTTCCTTTTCGAAAGTCCTTGAACTGTTGAATATGAATATTCAAATTTTTCTCGTAAGTTGATAGAATGATGTAATGGTCATTTCCAATAGGATAGGCATGAGATGAATCAAGTACTTATTCACATGTATAACAGTAGAGGAACCTAACTGTCGTATTTTATGTTTTACTTTTTCACTGATGGATTATATCTTTTTCACCATTTCATTAATGTCAGTAGCATTTCTTTTCTTCATAATAGACTAAAATATAAAATAATATATAATTATTAAATCACAGCAACATTATTTATTAATATAATGAATATGACTGAAAATAAACATTAATGCACCAAATACACAAAGAAATATACTTACAATTAAAAGCTTGTTCATCATTCTTTTTTTCATGTAGTATAAATGCATCAGTCTGATTATTCGTGATGAAAGGGACAGGGTATTTACTTGACTGTTTGTTGTAGAAAAGTAATGAAATTAAGACATGTCTGAATTTGTAACCAAGCTTATTAAAACTAATCAGAAACATCTAACTCTATCACCATTTGAGTACATGCATATATAATTCGTTATATTGTATAGTGAAATCTCATACATGTCACATGTTGATTACTTACTTACTTTTAAATACAGTGACATACAAAACTAGTTTAAGTATGGTGAATATTAAATTTATGTAGGAAATATTTGATTATGTAGAGTTTGAATCATTTATTTTCAATATTAAGTATAATGTAAAACACAGATAGTCACAATGTATTATAATTGACTTTCATTTGATGCAAAATAGACTTAGTCAACTCGGTAGTGACCTTTTCTCATTTGTCATATGTTGATCAATGACCTTTCTCTTCTTTCTATATCTTCTTTTCCTCTTTCTACGAGTGACGAGGTTTGTATTTCATAACAGGCAAACATTTGCTAGCCTGACGTCAGTGATGTGTTTGTGTGATACTTATAATAGCGTTTAGACAGTTTCAATGTTTTATGAAATTTTAATAGAAAATGGATGGATAAAGAGTAAGTCATTAATTTATTATACTTAGTTGTAGCAAAATGAATTAACCTCATTCAACTATTGGATAATACTTATGTTAGATTAGATGTATCATTGACTTTTGAAAGTGAAACAGCAGGTGTCCTATGAAACATTGTCTGAAAGAAGCTATGAACACTTTAGAAATTTATTCGATACTTTCACAAGATATGTGCATGTGAAAGAAGTTTGGAGGTGGGTTTGTCAGTGATAAGCTACCTGATCATACAGAAAAAGAACTGTACATCGTCAATCTGTATCCATGTCATAAATCTGATAGCAACTGGGTCTGTATTTACATTGGTCGAGATGAGAAAGAAAAATATTTTGATCCATTAGGACTGCCTCCACATAATTTTGACATAAGAAAAGAATGCTTATATATGTGCTCATAAACCTTACTAAGTCAACCCGCCTATAGCAATAGGCTTTCTGGTATTGAATTAAGATATCACTCCTCCCTAAGATAGCTGTGCCTTATAGTTTCACTTCGTGGAACTATTACATCATGTCTGCTTGTCATGGCGGCCTAGCAATCCACCTTCTCTGATGACATCATTGTCTCTTTACTCTTCCCCTATTGCCTGAGGTCTACACGCGTGTATCGCTCTCTGGGTGCGTGTTTCGCAAGTGGGGGATACCTCCTAAGATTCAATGATTTAGTTGAGATTATTTTTAACCTCACTGAAATATATTTTTGGCACATTTCCAAAGGCTTTTCTCAAAAAGAAGTATGCTAAAAGAAAAGTATTTATATTCAGGTATTTTTCGTTGAACTATTATATAATTATGAAAATATATATTTTATTCATTACAAAACAACGCATTATACTTTAGAAGTCCTGTCAAACTATCTGAATCGCCATAACTAATCGCTTCTTTGTTTTGAAAATAAATCGAAAATTTCTGTAGTTGTATTTAAATCAGTAAAGTTACATAGTGGCAAAGGCATGTAAACAAACTATCTCAATATTTAGTAGTTGTATTTGTACAGTTCTATTTTATTTACCTGAGATGCCCTAAGTCATCTTTATTTCCAATTATTGCTATCGGAGTTCGCCCATCATTACCAAAATCATCGTTCAGAAGTTTTAATAGATCCCTTGCTTTGAAGAAACTGCGCTTGTCAGTTACAGAATAGACAACAACATAGCCGTGAGCCCCGTCTAAGGTTCCTCTGGCTTTCAGAGAGGTAAAAGACTCCTGATGAGAAAAAATAATTACTGCAGTTTCATCATACGATTCATTAGGCTTACCAATAAATATAATTCTATGTTTACCGACGACGTTACACATCCATTATCCGATATCTAACTTTCTGGAAAAATATAGATATACTTCGAGATTAAAACGAGATTTTATAAACTGTTCATTAGGAAACAGTAATAACTGTTAAGTTGTTATTAATATGAAGCTGGTCCTCAATAACGTGTTTAACAGGTTTTCAAAATAAAATGATTGAAATGATTGTAAGAATAATTATAGTCATCAGACTTTGACAATATTGTCACAGCTGGATGTTTATGTATTTTCTGAGGAGATGCTATATTAGAATAGGACGAAACATTTATGTTTCCATTTGATTACAAATTATAGTACAAATATATTAAACGACAATACACAAAAATAATTATTTTAGCTGAATTTCGGAATTAAATGGCATACATAATTCAATGTATTGGTTCTGTACGCGTTTCGTGGATATATTGACATTTTCTATGTAAGACTGAGAATATTATCTTTCTTTTGTTTTGTATAGGAACAGGAAGAATGGTCTAAATGCTCGTGGAAAGCACAGAAACACGCATTAACTGATGAACATGCACCAACTGCATAGCTGAGCTCTGACTTTGAAACAGGTGGAATGATAAAAACCGGAAGAAAACAAGAACTGTTTGTATCAAATGAAGAAAACTGCAGATTGAAAAAAAAAACTTCTTATTGCGAGACAAGAACAGTATAGAAAGGTAAAATGTTCGGAAAAGAACAAAAAATTCAATATAAACAAGAGGAAAACCTCAATAGCCGCGGCACTTTAAACTCTTTTAGGCAGGAATAGTGTAAATTAATCTATGAGGCATTTTCTTTGTGTGTTTGCTCCAGCAATGCTAAGTGTGGGGCGAGCATATAAGCGTTTCAATTTTATTACATTTCGATCTCTACCAGCCTACCCTCAAATTGAAACTATTTTAGGCAGGATTAAAGTAAATTTAGCCATCTTGGACGTGGTCAAATACATCAATCTCAAGGGTTTGACCTTCTGAGTTCAAAACTGTAATTAGGTCTAAAATCGATTAAAAGATGACGGCGCTATGAGCTAAAAGTTTGTAATAGAAAAAAAAATAACTCAGACCCCTTCTATGAGCCGCTATGCCGCGGCTAAAAATACGATGAACAATGAATATCAGAAAAAAGAAATCGAAAATAAATTAGGGTGATAATAATTTTCATCGCATTTTAATTCTTGCTGGCCCTGTACTCTATTACAAAAATAATAATTATTTGTTTTCTTATTATGATCTAATAGCATGATTATTAACAGCTAACTGTCAACTTTCGTAAATTTAAGCGATTTAAGACGTGATTTACCACAATCGAATGATATAAATATCGTTTCAATGAATGCTATAACCTAACTATATTATTGAGCAAAAGGCTTGGTTGGAAGCACTGTGCTGCCATATCTCATCCTGTCCATATCTTATTCCATTGACCTTATAGTGTTCTAAAAAATAACCTAAGCCCACAAGATTCCATTGAAGCATGCTCGTTTTCTAACATTCCCATTATGTAGATCGACTCAATCTATGGATTCGGTAATATTCGTTCCGGGCTAGATGGGTAGGTCCGGCATGGCCAGGTGGATAGGGCGCTCGACTCGCAATCTGAGGGTCGCGGGTTCGAATCCCCGTCACACCAAACGTGCTCGCCCTTTCGTTGATAAAAGAGTAGCCCAAGAGTTGCTAAATTAGGGACGGCTAGCGCAGATAGCTCTCGTGTAGCTTTGCGCGAAATTCAAAACAAACAAACAAGATAGGGTACGTATTATATGGAAAGGATTGGTGAGAAAGCAACGTCCTGTAGATGAAAGTATATTTGAAATGTTATTATACGCTCTTATCATTGGAAATTCTTATTAGGCCAGAAACAATGTATAACAATACTACTATGATAAGCTTTCTGTGACTTATTAGTGATTACTAATTTATATACTGTTTACAGTTTCGATCTTGCTATATTAATCCTCTGTTCCCAGAATATGAATATGTAATAACATGGTGCTTTTAGGACTAAGTTCACTATCAGGAATGTTCAAAAGTTACCCTCCTTAATCAGCATTAATGAATAAATCTCATCCTTTCCAGACTTTTTTTTTATCTTTTGTCTTTCTTTCCCAAAAGTGTCTACTATTGTCTTACATTACCAGAAGCATCTATTACACTTCACCCTTCGTTTTTCCTCGCCAGAAGTTTCATTTACCTTTTGCGTTTCATAGCCATAAGTACCCATTGTTTTTCTTACCTTGCCAGAAGTGTCCAATACTCTCACTGGAAGCATTTTGTCATTCAGGCTCACATTTCTTTCATAGCAAGTACTGGGAGAGTGGGAGTACTCAGGAAGATACTTCTTGGTGAAAAAACGAACTACTAGAGCTGAGTAACAACAAAGCAAATTCGTAATTAAAGGATATTAACAAATATAATTTTACAAATTTTGGATAATGTGTTGAAAAAAGATATAACACAATATTATTTTGATAGAGTATCTTAACCAAAGAGTATTTGCATGTATATTACAATAATGGTTTCAAGAGTAAGTGGATTTCTATCATTTGTTACTCTGAAAAGAATCTTAAGGTGTTGGCTGTTCGGCGGGTTGTTGTTACAGTTTCGTATGTGTTTTGCTATTTTTATGGGTATGCACATCTAAAGTTTAGATACTCATTGAACAACCAACACTTCTAGATCCTCCCCAGATGGTTGTTCTTGTTCTATCGCAAATCTACACCATGGACTACTTGCGTGTCGACCACTGCGTGGAATCAAACCTCGAATTTTAGCTTTGTAAGTCCACAAACTTACCGCTGACCAACCGGAGTACGTCTAAAAGGGAAGGAGAAAAACCTAGAAAAACTCTTAAAAAACATCAAAATAAAAAATAAGGAAACTACTGATTAATAATCAGAAACAAGCGCTTCAACTTTCGTTAAGGCGGTAAATTAACTTTTCTTGGGAGATTATAATAAAAACAAATTATAGACACTAAACAATTCTATACCTATATCATATTTACAAACTTTGGAAGTAAATGATATCAATAAAGCAAATTAGTTCATAAATGAAAAGACCAATTTAAAAGATTGCTAGAGAAATATCAGTTAAAAACATATTAGGAGAGAAAGTTATTGATAGAGGACTGCGTCAGGTTAAATCGTAGTTTGTTTAGCACAAAACACACAATAGGCTATTTGTGCTGTGCTCATCACGGGTTTTTAAAACCGATTTTAATTTCATAAGTCATCAAACTTACCATTGAGTCATTGTGGGCTAGATCCGCAGATAAAATAAAAGTAAAGAAACGCTGGAGATAGCATATAATAAGAATAAAGCATTCTCGTAAGAAGTTGTTAATGAAGACTTTTTGAGGATATATTTGTTTGTTTGTAATTAAGCACAAAGCTACACAATGGGCTATCTGTGCTCTGCCCACCACGGGTATCTCAACCCGGTTTCTAGCGTTGTAAGTGCGCAGACATACCGCTGTGCCACTGGGGGCTGACAATTGCTCCAATAATGTTTGTTTTCAAAGAGCAAACCCTGTTTCAATTTTTCGTCATTTTTTTTCATGTACACACTTTTTATTTAATAACACTTTCAAAATATTCAAACTATTATTCAGGGAGTATACGGTCTGTATTATACAAATACATCCTAAGTAAAACTGTATGATCTATAAACATTAAACGGTCTGTATCATACACATACATCGTAAGTTAAACTGTATGATCTATAAACCTCAAACGGTCTGTATCATACACATACATCCTAAGTAAAACTGTATAATCTATAAACCTTAAACGGTCTGTATCATACACATACATCCTAAGTTAAACTGTATAATCTATAAACATTAAACGGTCTGTATCATACACATACATCCTAAGTTAAACTGTATGATCTATAAACCTCAAACGGTCTGTATCATACACATACATCGTAAGTAAAACTGTATGATCTGTAAACCTTAAATAAAAACATTGTTTCAGTCTACATTTCTGATTTTAAAACAATATATAAAAAACAATTCCTTTGAGCGAATTGTTTACTGCTTTAAATCTATTGGTTGATTCATTAATTAACATCACATATATTGCATTACCTAATTTTACAACTTTTCATAACAAAAATATAAAGCATCTTATTAAGTTTTTGATTTATGTTTGTAAGTAGATTGTTGATCTTTTTATTTGTGCTAAACATTCTCATCATGATAGAAACATTATTTAAACATGAATCCCTATATTATTATTTTCTGGATTAAATATTAACATTCTTACAAATGCTTTCTATTTAAGTCACATTTTACGAATTTCTAGACAGATTAGCGTATTATTAACTTTAGTATTCGAACAATATTCGCCATTCTACTCTTTTTTGTTTCTTGAAGTACGACAACATCTCTTGTTTTACATGATCTACTATATATGATATGTATATCACGTGTCTTAGTGCTCTATAATTTCAGTCAGATTTCAAAATAATTTTTCTCACGATACATTATTTTATCTGCAGAAGATATGTTTTTGTAAAAACAAAAACTATATGTTCTAT
Source organism: Limulus polyphemus (assembly GCF_000517525.1). Taxonomy (NCBI): domain Eukaryota; kingdom Metazoa; phylum Arthropoda; class Merostomata; order Xiphosura; family Limulidae; genus Limulus; species Limulus polyphemus. The sequence continues at coordinate 119,314 of NW_013665831.1, read as the reverse complement.
ACATGAAACGTATTGTTTGAAAAAATAAAACACGGTATGTTCTGCACATACAGTGCTATGTTTGTGTTTTACAAATAGGTGTAACTTCTTTTGTGGATATTGATCATTTATTGCTAATCGTGTATTACAAATGGATTATTCGTCGCGCTCTCCTCCTAAGCTTTATACTAACTGCTTTCAAAAGCCCACAAGTACACATTTTAAATGCTGTAGAGTTTAGTTTATCCCTGACGGTTACTTAAAGAAATATCTTAGTCAGGGTTGAGTGTTTCTCTCACTCGCTACGATTTTACCATGAAATAATGACAGAGAAATGTTACTCAACATGAGGTACAGAGCAATTCTTAGGGTTAGGAATTCTAAGCCTATTTCGTGATTGCTAGGATTTTTCCTTAGCAGCCAGGGTAATATATACATATATATATATTATCAAGTAGTCTTTAAACATGCATTATTTAAAAGTAGAGTTCAAGAATTACAGGACAGATTTGTTATAACATCGACAGATAAATTAAAATGTAAGCTTGGTTTTACTAGTAAGAGGAAAAATACTGGAATTGTATAACAGAATTATAATAACACGTTTCGCACTACAAACACATTAGTCTGAACAGGTTATAGCTAATGCTAATAAACCTTTACAGAAACTCACATTTAAACCTTTTACGTATTTAAAACTATTATATATATTTATATGCAACCCCAAACTGCAAAAGAAAATCCAGTTAAATTTAGATTCAATATTAGTTCAGTTAAAACAGTTAAAGCTGTTATAAAACACTCATTCATCCTGTTAAACGAAAGTTTGAATTGTTTAATAGATAAAATTAAAGATGTTCATAGCAACTTTAGAGGATCTTAAGTAATAATAAAATTGATTTACATAGGCTAGAGCCTCCAGTGGCACAGTGGTATGTCTACGGACTTACAACGCTAGAAACCGGGTCTCGATAC
>NW_013665831.1:110166-118215 GCF_000517525.1 Limulus polyphemus | reverse complement strand
ACAAACAAACAAACAAACATAGTCTAGAAACTTAAAATACAAAGAAAAATATTGTTTCAGTCCACACTTCTGACTTTACGACTGTATATACTAATATTACCTTGAACAACATGTTGAACGTAATTTGTTTGTTTGTTATTAATCACAAAGTTACACAATGCGCTCTGCCCACCATGGATGTTTAGTTTTATAAGCCTTTTGACTTACCGCTGAGGGGGTATAAATAATTTAGACTTTGTACTAAAATTCCCATTCTCTTTCTTCGGGATAAACTCTTTCCTAAATAACATTGTTTCAAAATATCCAAACTACGATTTAGGACGTATACTCTTTGTATTTTACTTAGATGTCTCAAGTTTTTGTTGAGATTCTACAGTTTGTACTAAAATATGTCATTTTAGATAAAGTTATACACAACTTGTACTTTCCTATTCTACTGTAAGCACGTTTTACATTGCATGACCATCATGGAACATAACGTGCATCCTTTAATGTTTGACAACACTAAACGTAAAAATACAAATTCATTTATATGTTACTTTCCTTCTAGCACGACCTTTAAAACCACAATATTGCACATTTATGTTTACTCAAAGTAAATTTACTGGAGTATGTTGTAAAGTTTCTTTGAGAGGTTCTAGCATTGTCAGTAGAACAGTCAGGGACACAGTTCTAATGTAATTAGACTGGCAGCATCGCTTCCTGAAATGTGTCTTCAACTTTACGTTCTTTCAGTTACACGATCTTCTGATATATAACAATTCCTTATCTAATTTTTTATGTCAGTCATTCAGGTGTGTCAGCGGCCATTTCAACTCGAATTCACAAGCGTTTTTTCCAACTGAAATATTGGCGATTCGGCCTTTATATAACACGTACTGATTAGCACTATCTAAAACAAAATGGCTTCTAACAAATGACAACATTTTATAAAAACAGAAGTGATTTAGTAGGACTTTCCCTAACGTTAATCTAAATGTTAATATTTAAAAAAAGCATTTCGGAAGTTTGGGATTATTAAGACAGTGACCATTCCTGTTATATCTTACCAGTGAAATATCTACACGGCAATAATAATAAAAGAACACAATTAGTGAAAAACCACAGTAAACGGAACAAACTGTCAGAAGTCTGATATTAGGGAAACTAGTTTCGACACAATCGTGCGTCCTCTTTAGTCTCACGAATGTGTCGAAACTAGTTTCTCTAATAACAGACTTCTGACAGTTTGTTCCGTTTATTGTGGTTTTTAACTATCTACACGGCCCTTTTAAACCAGAATTATAGCTTTATGTATGGCTTATTTTAATAACACTATAGAACAGAGAATAAAAATAACAGGAAATTAGATACTTTCAAAACTTCTTCTTTTGTTCACTAACGAGAATAAAGATACTAGAAATACTAAGAACACCACTAATCCTAATGGTTAGGGATAAGTAACTACATTGCTGATTTTAATGGTTAGATAATCATATCGTTAATTTTAGTGATTAGGAAATCATATTGTTAATTTTAATAGTTAGGTAATCACATCGCTAATTTTAATATTATTTAATAGATTAATACGTCTATCAAATCCCTCTTTTAAGCTATATTAAACAGTTTTTAGATGACAGAAAGAGACAAGATATTGTTTTTAGTTAATTATAAATAACATTTATTGTGTCATATGCTATAAATATTTTTCTTCATATTTATATAGGGAAAAGAATGAAGATTACAGGTTTTTAGTACACTTAGCAGTAACTTGACTAAACATGTTAGAGAACAGATAATGTTTATACAGGAAGTTCAGGCGTAATAAGAAAAAATACTTTGAAATCAACGAAAACGTTTTACTTAAGGAAGACCTTTAGAAACTTTAGAGGTTGCCCAAGCCTATCATATTGTACTGCAAGATAATCCAGTTTAAACACCTCATCCAGTATTAAAAGATTTGTCGTTTGTAGATTATGTAAGGAATAAATTAAGAACACGTCAAATTACATCACAATAAATACACAAAAATCTTTTCACCCAAGAGGATGCTTTTCTAACAGTACTTAAACTAATGCAATAAGCAAGTATATCAAATATAATAATTTGAGGAATATCTATGATACTAAAGAAACACGGCCTAAAAAAAGAACAAATTACAACACATGAAACCCGACAATCAGAACGGTTTAAGAAATATTTTGAATTCTCATAAAATAATTATGATTAATCGGCGCACTTATATAACCTATTATATGCTTAAGTTATCAATAAGCAAAAAAACATATGTTTAGTGAATAAGAATATGCCAAACGTATCTTAGCATACTAATGTATATTAACCCCTCACGTCCATGAAGGAAACAAATGAACAACATGGCTTACCAGTTTTCCCAACTTCTTCGGCTCCTAGGACAACTATGTTACAGTAAGAATCTCGGATTCTGAAGCTAGAGAGCCCAAGTTTCAGGAATCCTAAGCGGCTTTTACTTGTCATGCTCAAGTATCTTCACGAATCAAATCTGCTTGGAAATATGAACATATTTTACTTTCAACTTCTTCCGAAAAACTTCTATTTAATCTTCCTTATCTAGCTAAAATACGACTTATTGATTTTGTAACAACGTAACAAAGAGAATCTGTTTGTGGAATAAATAATAAAGACAACTGATATTTAATAGGTCAAGGTTAATTTATCCTAAACAGATGTAACTGAGAGAGCTAACAACTTTTTCTGTTAATTTTTTTAAGAGTATAGATAGTTTAGATGTCAGACTAATATTTACGATGTGGGTACTTGCCTGAGCTAATTTGTCCAGTTTCCGGTCGTCTGAAAACAACGACGTGCCTCTCTGTCTCCTAAATAATAATTAATCGTGCTGGTAAACAACTTTCCTCTCTGTCTTCGCTTATCGTCTGTAAATTATAAGAGATCACTTTTCTTGCTAGCTATCTGCAGCTCACCTTGTGTATCGCCACGAGCGACCTCTAGCGACAATTACAGTACTACATCTCCAAGATGATTCCTTTTCAACTCCTGGGGGGAATTAACGTTGTGCATTCACAGTTTCAGTTTCGTATAGTGTCAAAGGAAAAATATAGTATATTTTTAGATATATACATTAATGCACTTAAAGTAGCGACACCTGTTATTAAACAGATTAAATTTTATACTTCGAATAATAGACTTAAGTGATTCTATATAATGCGTTCTTTTTCTCACATTCAGAGGTATGAAATCAAAATGTTCGGTTTAACTATAAAGTACAATATAATACACGCATTATAAACTACAATATTTCACTCATATTTACAAAGCACCTTTGGGACTCATACGTTTTGTATTTATATCTCTATTTCAGTTGAAATAAAGGTGTTTGTTGTTAGTCAAATAGAGTTAGAATCCTTTTGGGGTGGCGCTGAAATACCTCAGGTATGTATTTTATTGAAGTATGTTAACTTATTTACAAATAAGAAATTAATAAGTCATATAATGAGTTATAATGTATGAACAAGAATTTTGTTCCATTATTTTCACTATTTGTTTTCTTTAGTAAAGCCATAATTAGCTATAAAGATTTGCAAGTAATTATATTCAAAATAATTAAAAGAAATGGACGCTTTGGAAAAAAATTAAATTTCTACAGTATGAGCAATATCATTGAGGTAATGTGTAGCTTTTTTAAAATTTTAATATCACTAGTAAGCAAACAGAAAAAAATATATAATTTATATTTTAACACTTAACCCGATTTATGCTGAATCTTAATTCATGAATATACAAGTGTTGGAGAAAATAGTGAAAACAACTAGCATTTTATACACTTCATTTATTAACAGTAATTCGTTATCCAAGAGCAGATAATAACAACGTAAAATTGATGATACAAGGTGTTATGCATCAGATAATGATATTTTTACTATTCGTTCATCAAAGCTTTTCATAATTTATGGTTGTGGAAATATGTTTTGAACATTGGTTTCAAGAACTAACTATAGAGGCTCGTTAACATTTAAATCTGGTTCTTACGGTAGCCACATTAGGTGACCAAACTTTTCGTCGTGTTCTCTGAATCAATATTTAATCATTTCAGCAGTGTGACTTTGTGCATTAACTTTCTGAAACAGACCATAAAATGTTCATCATAGGGTAAACCTGGTCTACAATAAGCGTTGGGTAATTATTTGTTGTAACTTTAGCTTTAAATAAGATTCTAGGCCTAAAGTATTCCAAATATTTTCCACTTCATCATAGTGCCTTCACTATGCTTACCTGATGGCGCAAGTCATTTAGGGTTGTAAGCTTCTTTGGGATTTTACCACGTAGAAACACAACCATTTGATGGTTGTCTTCAACTTACTTTTTTGACCGCTGTTACATTTGTTTGATGACTATGCTGACATCATTTTTGATACTGTTCCGGGACACATTCTTTGTTTCAAGTGTTCGTGACACTGAGAACCCTGCTAGATGTTCACTTACAATAACGCCTTTTTGGAAATCTGAGTAAACTTTTTTATTTCGACAGTTTGAGAACCTTTCTCTGCAAAATCAATTCGTATGTTGATAAATTTAACATATCTCTAAATATTAAATCACCTCTTAAATATCCCAAAAATCGGAGTTAAGAAATTGAGATGTTTCGATTAATTTGTCCCACTCCCAAACATGTTTATGGATGTATACTTTATATAATATGAATTTGTAGAGAACGCTACCTGGTTGTATTTTATGTACTGTGTTAAGTAACTAAAAAAAACTTCGTTGTAGTTTTCTACCTGGAACTTGAATTGATTCATTTCTTTTCATATCAGAGTAGAAACGTCGTTTAGTTCCCTTTCTATAGCAAACTTCTCAGTTGGAGCTATACTTTTAAAGCTGCAAAGTTAAAATCATTATACTTTATGGAAGACTGGTATTTCTATTTTTCTGGATTTGCATTATAGACTGGGACTCCACTAAAATGTTTATTGTAGCGTTCAAATCTGTCAGAGGAAGGAAAATGTTTATTTTATTACCCAAGAAGTGATGTCAACTAAATCATAAAAGGGTCAGTTTGTGTTTATTCACGTCAAAATCGGAACGAAGAATTTTATTTCTCTGTCATTCAAAACGAATTGTGAATAAGAATGAATCAATTGTTTTAAATGTTTTCAAGAAATTCTACCTAAAGAATTATAGCAAATTATTTAACTGACAAATAAACAATAAAATTCAACAATTTATTTATTTGTTTGTGATTAAGCACAAAGCTATACAATGTGCTATCTGTGCTCTGCCCATCACGGGTATCGAAACCCGTATTCTAGCGTTGTAATTACTCTAAATTATTGTCTTTTTTTCATTATTTTTTAGCTTTACTCAACTAATTATTTTTTGTTTTACTTTTCATACGTTGTTCTATGTCAACTCGTGACTATGTTCTTGAGCCTTCAGGCCATGCGTTCTTTGTCGTCTTTATTTTATTTTATTTTTTCATATAGGCTATCTCTTCTAAAAGCAGTTTTATACTCAAAATATTATACAGTGAAAAATATCATATAAAGCCAATCACTTTCACATGTTAGGCGGCAGTGTGTAAAAATGTTGCTCTATAGATGTTTTGGATAAACCCGAACAGATTTTGCTTTGTTTAAACTTGAGAAACATAAATAATTTCCTGTCAAACTGATTTCGAAACACCTATATAATGCTTGCTTTACCTGATGTGCAGGAAACAATATAATCGTAGACTTACATAATCGCAATACAGACAGAGAATGTTGTGTTTACATATTCTGAAAGATAACCAGTAAACTTCGACTGAAGATCTTGAGTACATAGATCTCGTTTGGTTTAAGTGAAACAGTTTTTGTACTATTAGCTCCGATGAAGCCGTAAAGGCGAGATGTTGGCTGAAATAAAACATCGACTGAAGATCTTGAGTATATAGATCTCGTTTGGTTTAAGTGAAACAGTTTTTGTACTATTAGCTCCGATGAAGCCGTAGAGGCGATATGTTGGCTGAAATAAAACTTCGACTGAAGATCTTGAGTATATAGATTTCGTTTGGTTTAAGTGAAACAGTTTTTGTACTATTGGCTCCGATGAAGCCGTAAAGGCGAGATGTTGGCTGAAATAAAACTTCGACTGAAGATCTTGAGTATATAGATCTCGTTTGGTTTAAGTGAAACAGTTTTTGTACTATTAGCTCCGATGAAGCCGTAAAGGCGAGATGTTGGCTGAAATAAAACGTTTTTACTTATTATTATCTGCAGTGCTTTTTTGTGTAGCTTTTTTTGAAAATGCTGCGCAACGTCTGGTTTATCTGAAATGCAGACATCCGATACAGTGTTCAGATACCTAATTTGAAGATAACTAGTCCGTATTTCCTTACCTAATATGCAACATTTAAACAATATTTGGTTCACTTGATCTGGATAGAACTTTAATATGTTTGGTTTCTTTGATGTAAAAGCTCTTAATCAATATTTGGTTTGCTTGATCTGAAACAATTAAATCATCTTTGGAATATACCATCTGAAGACACCTTATACAGTGCTTATAAATCTGATCAGGAGACTCATTGAACAATGTTTAGTTATATTATCCGAAAGAAACTTAAGAATATTTTAGTTTGCCTCTGTATAAAACAATAAGATGTTTGGTTTCGCTAAAGTGAAGCCATCTAACAGGATTGGTTTAATTGAACGGGAAACAACTATTTTCTCTTTGAATTGTGTGATACACCTTATCTGGAAGTATTTCAACATTATTTTGTTGACCTGATCTATATTGAAATATAAATGTTGTTTGGCTTAGCCAGTCTCAAGAAAGATAAGCAATGTTTGGTTTATCTGAATCATATATATATATATACAAAATTTGGTTTATCTTCAATTTGAAGGGAATTTAAGAATATTTGATTTGCTTGATCTGAAAGTATCTAAAGCAAGTAAAGTTTACATAAACATTATAGGCAACTGATAGCATCTGGTTTGTGTGATGTAAAGGCATCTAAGCATTATTTTATATGTCGTTTAAGGGTCCGATAGCATTAACTTACATGATTTAAAGAGTAGTTTCACATGAACTAAAGGTACCTAAATAACAATTTGTTTATCTAATCTAGAGGACCTAAATTATTTTACCCAATACGGAGGCATCTTAAGCTGATGGCGACAGAAATGTTTGTTTTCTTGATCTGTAGACGGTCGAACAAAGTTTAGTTTTCCTAAAGCGAAATTGCCTAAAACATGGATTACATATCTACCAGTTTGGAGGTACCTAATCAATCTCTGGTTTAAAAGGACTTAAGTAACGCTTGACTTACCTGACCTGAAAAACCCCACCAACTCCTACCTACCGCAAACAAATGTTGGTTTACTTAGCCTGCAGACACTTAAACAATGTTTGGTTTACACTATACACTTACAACTAAATATTAGTTTATGTAGTTTATATGAAAACTGAATAATTCTTCTATATTTTCTGATTCGAAGTTAATAAAATATTTGAAACCCTATCTGTGGGCAATTACACAATGTTTAGTTCATTCCATGTTCCATGTTTAGTTCATTCCTAAACAATATTCAGTTTTCATGAGCTATAGGGGGTAACTACTGGTTCTCTTCACACGGAAGCCTCTAAATCATTTTTGATTTTCATTATATGAGACAACTGTAAAATATTTGGTCTAAATGACTTCACAAAATATAAAATGTTTAGTCTACATGAGGAGGTAATTGTATAGAATGTTTGGTTTACGTGATCTGACACAACTGTACAATGTTTGGTCTACGTGATCGAAGGCAACTGTATACAGTGTTTGGTCAACGTGATCGGAGACAACTGTACAATGCTTAGTCTACATCACCTGACACTACTGTACAATGTTTAGTCTACATCATAGGGCATTATTGTACAATGTTTGGTTTAAATGATCTGACACAATATACAATGTTTGTCGTTTGATACTTCTGTAAAATGCTTAGTCTACATCACCTGACACTACTGTACAATGTTTGGTCTACGTGATCGAAGGCAACTGTATACAATGTTTGGTCAACGTGATCGGAGACAACTGTACAA
>NW_013665831.1:104380-109191 GCF_000517525.1 Limulus polyphemus | reverse complement strand
AGTAGCTTTGCGCGAAATTTCAAAAAACAAACAAACAAAAACATCTTGAGTAGCTTTGCGCGAATACCCAAAGCAAACAAACAAGTAATATTTAGTAGTTGAAAACCGATTATTTTACTTTGGTAAAATTACTCTGGTCTTGCTAAATGAATAAGATGTTCCGCTTACTATTAAGGTTACAAAACATGAATATTTAGGATACACACGCAATAAAAAACATATTGTTTTATGCTTTAATATTGGCTAGGTGCTTAAAAAATTGTGTCAAATACTTTTGCCTGATTATTAACAATTCATCGAGTTCGTTTCCATACAGGGAAGAAAAAATAGAAACTAAATGTACGAATTTATGTATATATGTGTATACAGCTGTCGTAGATAGCTTATATCTATTTTGCAAATAACAGAATAATGTAATGGATTGTGTTCACGTTTTTCTTTTGAAAATGAAAATAATTCTTTGTCTTCTAGGAGCTTGTTTTCAGTGTTTGCTTTGACGGTCGTGGTCTATGTTCGGTAACAATACTTTATCTCCTTTTTGACAATAAGAAAGTCGTTCATATTCTGTCAACAACTATTAATTTATCCTTGAAATTTGCAGGTTAAAAACGCATGTTTCTGATCTAGTTGAATTTGTTTTCTTGTCGAACGTGTTTCTTTATTTCTGACTTAATTTAAAAAAAACAAACATAAACTTGTTTTGGATTTTCTTTGTCTCAACTTTTAGGACATGCGTTGAATAGGGAATATAAGAAATAAAGGGTATTTTATAAATGACAGGTTTGACTGCTTTATTATTCCCAGGACACATCTAGGATATGTATGTATCGTTCCTGAACGAAGAAACTATACAAAAGAGCGATTTCTCAAGACAACAAAAAATATGGTACCCCCCCCCAAAAAAAACAAAAACATATTAGCTGGTGGCGAATCAAAGGGCTTAAGATAGTTAGGCCAAAGAAAATAACTAATGCTTGCAATCCATTACTTGAAAATGTAGGGAAAAATTGGTTTGTGAAATATAAGACCAAATACGTTCAACAAAGACGAAGACTTGTAGAAAATAAGACAGAATAATAGAAGTTTTATGTAAACATAATAGTTCTTTCATACGCAAGAAATGAAACCTCTACTACATGAAATACACTAACATATCTATATCTACTTTTAAAATCAATTAAGCTTTATAATCTATACATTCTCAAGAATAAATTAGAGAACTTGTTTTAAAACATAGTGTCAAAGTTTTTAATATATCCTTGAAATCTCGTAAACAGGCAGAAAATATTTAACAAACGTTATATTTTAGCACAGAAAAATTTCTAAATTGATATTGTATTTTAACACAGGCTGGCAAGAAACTTGTAGATTAAAGAACATATTTTTATAAAGTATGTGAAACACATAATAAACTTCACGTGGTGTATAAAATGTAGTAGCTAAATTAAATCTGTTGAATAGTAAACTGGACACAACTTTTCAATAAATGTAAGACAGGCATATTTTAAATTAGAAGTATATAATAAAGAGTATGACGTGTATATATAGTAAATGAATAATACACCTGAATAAAAAATAGCATCTTCTTGCTTATTATGATATTTAAAAATCTCTTCAGACAAGAAGGCTAAAAAAGAAAAACATCAATTATAAAAACCATAATAAAAGTACAATGGTTATAGACTGATATAAATTGTACAAACCATACCGTCCCTAGATTAACAATAAGCAACTAGAGCGTAAATGAAACTTACAACTAGTGTTGCTTTATTCCCTTTCATTCAGTTTTTTAGTTGTTTTTTATGCGTTGACTGCCAAGACTGGGTCACTTGTAGTGAGAATTAGCTATAATTGTTTGATGTATACTGTTCCGCCCATATAGCCGACTTGTATAACTATACAATGTATTATCTTGCTCATTCGGCGCGCTTCAGTAACCTTAAAAACCTTATACTGTATACTTAACCGGCTTATGTAACCACCACAAGACGCATAATTTTACAACCTGGAGTGACTTATGTTACCCATAAGACACTAACTGGCTTATCTTCCCACAAGACGCTGTTCATATGTTCACAAGTGATGTTGCAAAACGTCTCCGTTTGTATGATTCATGAATGTGGCTAACATATATTTTCAATCCTCCAAAGAATGGCCATTATTAAGCTTCTTTAAATGATTTAGCAATAGATTCATCTAACTTGCATTTTTGGCCAATCTGTGCGAGATCAAACTTTGATTGGTACTTGAATTATGATGTTAGCTTTGTTGAGTGTGAATTTTACTTAAAAAGGAGACACTTTTATTATGTGAAATAACGGGAAAACAGCACTGAGAATATGGCCCACAGAAATACATCACAAAATAATCTTTTACAGCTTTGAACAAAATAACAAGGAAAAAATAGCTATCAATTTAGTAACAAATTTTTGGATGGAACTTTGCATGACAATAAGCATCACAATTTCGTACACATACATAATTATTGTGGGTTACAGAGAGAGATTGCTTATTCTTAAGCACAGATATATATATATAATGGGCTATCTGAGCTGTGCCCACGAAGAATTTCAAAAAATCGTTTCCAGCGCTATAAACAATCAGACTTACCGTTAAGCCACTGTACGGGAGCACAAACGGAGAGAGGGAGTTTTTGATATCATATTAAAATAAAACTAATATCTAAACTATGGAATTTGTGGCTCATCATTAACATAGGATTTAATGCTAGGAATTTTATATTCTACACACTTGACTATCGAATGAAATCATGTGAATTTAATAACAATTAAATTCACTGCCAACCTGAATAGAGCACGTCTATAAGTCTCATTATTGCGTGCTTACTTTTTGCCATTTCCTGTTTTATTACCATTCTTCTCCTAACATACATTACCATATTACTGTTCGTAATGACGTATTTAAATACCTATGTGAGGCATTCAACTCTATCTGTAGTTTATATATGTATATATATTGTTTCTTTTTTGTACAATCTCTACTTCAGCTGTGGTGATCTAATATTTCCGGTTCACGAACTTTGTAGAATAATAAAGCCTCTGAGTTTTGGCGCTACACAGATCCCATCTAACTTTGATATTGAAAGCTGTCACAATAACACCAGAAGGTCATCTTCGGAAAAATGTCGTCTCCCACAAACAGCGGTATTTTAGCTATAACATTTTATATTCTGCATTTCCGTTTTTCTTTTATAAATCCTAATATATCAGTTATCGTCAACATAATCTGTAAATAGAAAAATAAAACTGTATCCGGGAAGATAACAATAGTTTCACAAGAGGGGTGATTTTGAATTAGACCAATGGACAGACTTTCATCTGTTTCTACTGTATATTAATAGTTGTAGATCAAAACGGTTAAAACTCAAACTGTATATAAACTGCATGTGACGGACATAGCATCAAGAAAATTTAGCAGCTGAGTAAGAAGAGTTTCCATCAGGTAAACAGATTGTTATTTCTCTATACATTAATTATATATCCTTCGAAACTATACTCTGAATGTCTTTCCATGTTTAAATGTTTGTCATTTACGACCAGTTTAAGCTATACAACCTAAGTGACCTTTTAATTTACCAGACATTTAAACATCAGTGGAAAAATTATATGAGACGGAATTGGAGGTATGATTTTTAGAATAGCTGGTGTTATCATGCACTGAGTCAACGCTCGTTTATTATCAAATCATGCTTATAGATAATGTATCTTACTTTTTGTTCTAAACATATTCTATGGTAGGTCACAAGTTTCGTGTTTGTTTGAACCCGGTCCTTCGAAATGAGGACTTTTATTTTTAAGTAATGACTTAAAGTACGTGGTTTATATAATAATTTTCTTAGCTAAGCAGTTAAAGTACGTTTGAAGCCAATATAATAACTCGATTATTCACGATCATTTCCGTTAAGGACCCCATTTTAACTGTGTCATAAAGATGAGTGCTTGGTGGTCAATAAGCTCGACTTGCAATCTTTTAGTCATGGGACTTTAAGAATTGTGACGGTCAGTCCCACTATTCTTTGTTAAAGAGTAGTCAAAGCGTTGGCGGTTAGTGCTGTTGACTATCTGCTTTCCCTTTCATCTGTTGCTTTAGAATTAGGGACGGCAAGTGTAGGTAGTTCTTGAGTAGCTTTGCATGAAATTAAACAACAAATAAACACAAAGATGAGTCAGTATGCATGTATTTAAAAACTACTTTTACAAACACTTAATGTGTATATAGAAACAATACCGAAGTAAACTGGACTGAGAAGGAAATGTGAAAGTGTCTAAACCTGTTTGTTTATAAACTTGTGTTTCCTCAATAATGGATCTAACCTTTATATTATATATTACTTTACACAATATTGTGTATTTAACTCACAGTGTGCAGTGAGATATGATTAGGAAAAGCATCCACCAGTTAATTCTCAGTACTACGTTCAGAAGCACATTTTTGTCTTCCTTTTTATGAAAGATGGTGTAATGAGTATTTTTGATGAGTATCTCCAAAAAGATAGCTGAAATTTGTTTCTCAATGTAAACCTTGTTTAAGTATCTCCTAAATGTTTTCTAATATTAACACTACTTTGAGATAATTAAGATGATCATGAAGTTAGCTAGTGGAAGAGATTTAATCTTATGAACATGATGTTTTTTAGGCAAAACAGAATATAAGATGAAGATTGCTATGTTGCTATGTTGTACTATCCTTATTGCGAATATTTCGGCAGAGCTTGCCACTACACCAGGTACGTACAAAGTGTTGGTAACATTAATTATCAAGCATTATTTAAACTATATATATATATATAG
>NW_013665831.1:99717-104370 GCF_000517525.1 Limulus polyphemus | reverse complement strand
ATTTAACTTAATATATATATATATAGAGAGAGAGAGAGAGAAGTATTTATTAATTAGATATGATGGTCTTTATGTATAAAAATCATGCCTTGTGCTTGATCAACTATTCTTACAAAGGTAAGTAGCTTGTCATGTAATGACTTTTCAGTGACTCATAAATGTTGATGAGATACTTGTTTTATCATAGTTGTTCACAAAGTGTTTTAAACCACGTTCATGGCTATTTTCTGTCTACCTAAACTTTGAGGTACATCATCTACCAGTTAATTTCATTTTACTACTGGTATATTTTGTAATGCATATACTCATTGGAATCACATAAAACATACTGAGTTCTAGGGATGGTGTTTGTACAGTAACATACTGCAACTTTGATTGTTCTAGTTGCCGTTGTGATTGTAATGATTATTTCAATCGACTACATGATCAATGAAAAGTCAACGACATAATATTGTAAATAAGTAATGTGAGTCATCAAGCACTACTGCAAAGGAAAAAAAAACACTTAAGGTATATTCATTGTAAGTTTCGATCTGTAATCCATAGATGGAAAAATGGATCTTAATGCTGAACGGAAATGCCCGAATGATCTGGAATGGAATGACTGCGGCCCGTGTCCAGCAGCCTGTGAGGACGCCCGATGCGATACTGAAATGCCCTGCATATCTGGTTGCTTCTGTCCTAAGGGGAAGCTTAAATACAAGAATACATGTATAGACGCTGACGCTTGTCCTATATGAAGATGACAAAGTTCCATAATATTCAGTTAGACTTATGATGACAAACTGATCTTCTATTTTGTTTTGTTCACTTTAATCACAAATAGTAGTAACTAATTAAGCTATTTTAGCGTTTTAGAAATTTGCCCTTGAAATAAATGCATTAAGAAATGAAGTTGATTGAGTGAATTTATAGAATAAGTCTCAGTTATGCATTAGTATTTCTGTTTTATTGATTTTTGAGCTCCACATACAACTTTTGACAAAACGAAATAGTCATGAGAAGGCACCAAAAATGAGAAATTCAAGAATTCTGAGGGCTTGACTGAGCCGATCAACTAGAAAATTGATTTTAACATGCACTTGAAAACTATAATCTAAATTCAAACGTTAAAACAAAGATGAATTTTAATGGCTCTTGGGACTGAATACACGAATTTAGATATGAATTCACATAACTATGTAAAGGATCGTTCTAAGTACCTCCCTAATGAAAACAAAATAAGATAAAATACTACACATAAAACTCATTAAATTACATTTCTGTATTCCGTCGGTTTATTGTGATTTAAAACATTTACAAAATTAAATTTTGAATTTCTATCTTAAATCTAGGTTTGTATTCATGATCAATAACAACACTTAACAAGCAAACAAAACTGATTTCATTAGATTAAGCCTTAAAACTATGTTTAATATGAAATTACTCCAACCGTAAAAAGCTAAACTATGAAATACCCCATCTTTAATAGAAGTAGAAGTAATGCATACAATTGAAAACAATCATATATTATTTTTTGTAGATGTTAATATCAGATAATGAGTGCTCCCATCTATTATCTTCAAAACGAATGAAAACGTTATCTTTCATACCAAATTTTTACTGTTAGCTATGCAAGTCAAAGCTTAATTAAAACCACTTCCAAATAATACAGACAGCCATGTGCATAAATGCTTACGATTATATATGATTCACTATTTGTTCTATTTTTGTTTCACAAATGCAAACTAATGAAAAGAAAACTCCACTTTTGTCAAGATAAATGTACTATACATTTTAAAAAATTTTCGAGATTTAAAGTCTTTTACTTTCTTTCATAGTAAAACATGGTTTCCTTAAGGCTAAAAGCATGCTAGGTGTTAATCTATGAGGCGAGGAGCACCTTTTATTAAGTTTTATAATTACATAAGTTCATGAAAAATTATAGATTTTGACTTGAATATCAGAAAGTTTTCTTTATAATACTTATATTAAAAACCAACGTTTCTGAAATGTGTTTTAGTATGAATTATACAAAAAGAAATCGTGCTCCATCCTCAAACCAGACGAAAACAAATGTATTTGGACACTGATGTATTAATTAACGATCACTAGATGGAGCTAGTTATCGGTAGCTGAATATAGTTGTTGTTAGTTTCATTCTTAAACTAACTACGATAATCAAATTTTAAAGAACTGGCACAGAAATTAACAAATCATTTGATATATTAAAATCGCTCAGGAAAGAAATTATAATAGTAGGTTTGTACTATTATTTTATAGAAGAATTTTAACTATAGAAATTTCTAGATGATTGGAACCAATGGCAAGATTAAGTTTAACTTAATTTCAATCGATATCGTGCCAACACTCTAGTTTACTAGTAAAGCAATTTGAACTAAGTTGCCTAGTTTTGAAAATATCAAAATGACCACATTAAGGATTTACTCATCAACATCTTGCTCTGGTTTTCAATCAGGCCTTTGAAAAGTTATGTTTAATGAGACAAAATGTTGTAAGTTAGTTTTAGACGAAAGCAAAAATATGTGTAAAGTAAAAATAACATTAAGATCACCAGGCCAGGCTGGGATCTTACATACAGAGGACTATGTTATATTAAAAGGATTATGAATATCAAATTGACAAGTAACGCACGTGATAGCCACAGCCGATATGAAGCGCTGGTGGAACTGTATGTGTTGTTTGGCGTTACGCAGGTAGCGTTATGCCACCGAAAACTTATTGTAACTTATTGGATTATCGAAAGAAAGCACGGATAAATAGTGTGCTTTAGACATAAAAGTCGGACGACGGAGCTTGTTGCAATGAAATTACGCCGTGGGGGGTATTGTCAAGATTCATGGTCGTCAGATAAATCATGAACGGATGTGGCAACATGAAATGTAAAAATTGTTCAAATATGTACAAGTGTTCCTAATTTACTCACGTGTTGACATTAAAAGTTTGTGCTAATGTAACAGCTTTTATTTCTTTTAAGGAATAATCTAACGATCTAAAATGGCGTCTGTTAAATAAAGGTTTATTAAGTATGTTTTTCTTCTTGCTTTTAATGGGTGCTATGACGGATTTATTATTATGTTTATTTTAGTATCGATGTTTGTTTAAATTAAATTTATATTTAGAAATGTACACAACTTATACTGTTAAATATGTATTGCGAAACTCCTGACTATTCCCTAAATTTGTAGAAGATTCTCAAGTGTAAGAATCAAAAATATATATATGTGTGTACGTAACCGCTAGTGTAGCTTTGTATTTTTATGTAATCTGAATTTTCGAGAAACTCTCCACACGCCAATATATATATATAACCAACGCGACGCGCCTAAAAAACAGTATCTATTATTGGTGTTCCAACAGGAATAAGAGGAGCTAACTAACTAATTAATTAACATGATCTTGAAACCTTAGATAAAGCACAAAAATTCTGTTTCAGTCCTCACTTCTGGTTTTACTACAATATGTACGAATAATCCTTTTAAGGACTTGTCTAGAGTTCTAGATCTATTAGCTGATTCATTAATCGTTAATGTACATGGAAATTGCATTACATAATTTTAAACGTTTTCATAATAAAAAGTATAAAGTCATTTTGTTAATTTTTTATTTATAATCATTTTTATGCTTCTAAGAATGTTCAAAAGCAGGTTGTTGGTCTCCATGTGTGCCTCAATGGCTCAGCGGTAAGTCTGAAGACTTATAACGCTAAAACCGAGTTTCGATACCAGTGTTGGGCACAGCACAGATGCCCTATTGTGTAGCTTTTTGCTTAACAATGAACAAATAAATAAGTTTCCATACGGATACTAAACTAATGATAGAAACTTATATCTTTATTTTCCTAAACCCCTGCTTATGAGAAACGCATTAATTCCACATTTTTTTGTCTTTCACGTCGATGGATGATGTAATTAGTTTGAATAGTCAAAATATTCATAACTTTATTACTACCATATTTCTCGTTAAAATGGAAAAATACTATTATATTTCACAAACAAACATATTACTTATACTTATATGTAAAAATAAAAATAAAAAATACCTCAGTAGAAATAGCTTTCTTATTATGAATGCCGAGGGTTGTATTTTCATATAATATGATTTTTTTTTTCTCTAATGGCTAAATTCTTTTTTTGAGCTAGTTAAATTTTGAAGAATTTGTAAGAAACTTGGAATATTATGTTACGTAGATGGGCTTTTGTTGTAAGATTTAAACATAAAGGTTTTCAACTGTACGGTTTGGTTTGAATTTTGCGCAAAGCTAAACGAGGGCTATCTGCGTTAGCCATCCCTAATTTAGTAGTGATAAACTAAAGGTACGACAGCTAGTCAATACCACCCACCACCAACGAATAGTGCGATTGATCATCACATTATAATGCTCCCACGGCTGAAAGGGCGAGCATGTTCGATAACGGGGTTCGAACCCATGACCCTCAGATTGCAAGTCAAGCGTCCTAAACATCAGGCTATGCTAGGCCCTTCAACTGAACGATTTACTATTTTTATGTAGCAGATATTATTAAAGAATTATTAAAATTCGAAAACAATAATATTTGATAAACAATGTTAACTGTTAAAAATTGTTATAGTTATATATATATATATATATATATATATTAGTAAATAAACAAGTATAACACTATAAATTAG
>NW_013665831.1:94313-99584 GCF_000517525.1 Limulus polyphemus | reverse complement strand
TATATATATATATATATATATATATTAGTAAATAAAACAGGTATAACACTATAAATTGCATCAATTGTATATAGGTGACAAAATCATCACTCTGTACAATGATGAAAATTTGAATAAAAACCCAAACCGAGATGTTTCGTGTGAAAGCTATTGCTCTTGGGAATTTTCAAGTATATAAACTTATTAAACTTTCATGAATAGCTAACTGCATATATAAAACAAATCATACCATTTGTCAATAAAGTAAAAAAAGGGGAGAAAATGCTTGCGGTAATAGCACCCAAAAGCGTTGGGGATATTCTGTCTATAAGACATAATCCAAAAGAACAATGTAGAACAAGATAACAATCATGGAAGATCAATTAGCTGTTAGGTGCTTTACCCCATAACGTTCCATTCATTGTCTGCAGCCAGTTGTATGTATAGTAGTCACCCCATAATAAAATCTAGAAGTAACATAATTAATTAATATGTTGTTAAGAGCTATCTTAGTTTCTACCGACAACCATCATCCACTCTGACATATATATGATATTTAAAAAAAAAAAAATTGTAGCATTTGTATTTTATTGTTTGTTTTATAATTTTAGAGCCAAGTCACATTGGACTATTTACTGTGTCCACCACGGGGGATTTTAGCATTATAAGTCCATAAAATTACTGCTGTCCTACCGAAGAACGTAGGTTATTCAAAAATGGCTTGATTTCTAATTTTGTTTTATATACGTAGTTAGTTATTCATGAAATATTGTTAAATTTATATAGTTGAAATTTGTTATGAGTTACGACTGTAATTTTGAGTTTCACACTAGACCTCCTGGTTTTGTTTTATATATATATATACATATAAAAGTTACATCAATTACACTAAGCCTAATTTTTGTAACTAGTTCATAGTTTTTAGAGGTATTACGTAAGATATTTTACCTAACTGTGCTCGCTCTTCAATAATATAATGTTCAGGGTAGTTGATTCAGTTTATTACTACTTTTTTAAAATTTATAAAGACAATTCTATTTTCATTCGTGTAATAGGATTTTTATTTAGCTTAGCCATCTCAGGATTCATTTAAGTAATTGATCACTTGGGAGTTGGAATGCCAACTGCAAGTGATAAATTTCACTTATTACGCCAGTGGTCCAGTAGAATAAACCGTTTTAAATTTATTTCTTCTTGATAATTCTGTTTCTTTAGGAACAAGTATCTTCGCAACAACGGAAAATGGTAATTTTAGGTGTGGGACGTTGTGAGCTTGAAAATCCATGTCTGCTCTTACTTTTTACTTGTTTTCTCCCCCTCTCTTTCTACAACTTGAAACTAGAAGAAAAGTTTAATAGCCGGTATAACTCCCTCGATAATAATCCTACCTTGTAGATACCTATCTTACTAAGGTATAGTTTAACCCTATACACTATGAGTGTCCTACTCTGGATTTCTTTTTGTGTCTTTTATGTGCAATACTTCATGTTTTTCGCCTTGTTATCTGAATAGTTGTTTTAAAAGATCACCATAAGAAACATTATACTGTTTTCACGTTCTCTTTCTATCAGAAGTTAAAATTAATATATTATTTATTTTTCTATAAATAACTTTCTCCAGCAAGTGAAAAAGGTATATCAAGAGGCTTCAATTTCCCAGCGTTCGATTTTGCGAGTTTGCAAAAATTGTAGACCTGTCAACAAAAAACAAGAAAATAGAATGATCAATAAAGATATGTCAGTACTGAGTGTTTAGACCATTTTTCAAAACAAATTTTGAAGGTTGGACTACTGTCTGTTCTAAGAAACTGTTTCAACAGATGCCGATGTAGTAATTTCATAATACGAACAATTACTAGTTTCAGTATACGTTATTACGCGAGAATAGGTAATGAAAAGGATTATCTTCTAATTAAGTCGATGCAAATGTAATTACATAACATGCGAAATGTGCTTTATGTTAGTGAAATTCATGTCTGCTGTCGTGTGTTAATTCTTGGTTAACAAATATCAGTATGTCCTTTAACGTGTAAATTATGTAATGCTAAAATCTATAAAATATATGTAGATAAATGTTTCATTAAAAACTTTGTACCGTATATTTAAAACAGTTTAATGTATATTCTGATTTTCGATTTTTATGTATAACTGAATATAGAATGATATGTTTCTTAATGCAATGCATTAATGAAAACTTGATTTGGTAAAAGTGATTAACGTCATTTCTCAGAGTTTATAACCGTTAAGTGTTAGATAGCAGACGTAGAAAAGCTTGGTTATAACCGTTAAGTGTTAGATAGCAGACGTGGTAAAGTTTGATTTGAGCTAGACCAATCAGAAGTCGCCTTGGAAATCGTCTTTATTTATACTTGCCGAGGGCTTCTTTAATTAATATTCATGCAAGAAATACAAAAGGATATAAAATAGCTTTTGTGAATTTTATCCTTCTAAATAAGGGTGATATCTCAAGAAAGGGGCTTTCAAAGTCCTATCTTTTCTACTCTTCCTCACAAATTGTTTACAATTTGTTATATGGAGCAGGTTGTTGAAATGTTGGTCGTAAAACCCCAACTCCTTAATTTAATTGGGTAAACAGATAAGATGAATGGACATATCGTCCGTTATAGTTAAGTATATCCTTGTGTAAAATTATGTGAAATACTTTGTTCATCTTTATATGTTTCAACTAAGTGAACATAAAGTATTAAGATTCAGAGTAAATTAGTAACTATAATTTATGTCATGATGTTTCGAACTGTTAGTGCAGATCTTCAAAGAACTGATGAGCATAATCATAAATCTCTATTGGCATAATCACCTTCACGAAAATTGTGTTTTCTTTTTATACGTTATTCTGATCTTCAAGTTTTTCACATTTCACCAGAATACTGTGAAAAAAAACGAATTATGGGATGTTAAAAATTACCCCATTACTTGAGAGTCTATCAGAGAGAGAACCAGGGAATTGGGTAATAAATGAAGACGTTGAATGGTATGCATCAGGCAATATTGATGGCGGTGACTTCTTCTGAGATGGAAAGAAAAAAAAACAAGAAAATTGTATGAATCAAAGAAAAACATGAAAGCTTTTTTATCTTTTGTTATGATCAAACTCTAGGACTAGTACTGCTTAGTGATGCACTTTACAGCATTGTGTTGTTGTTTTATTAACATAACTTACATCAGGAACACGAATAGTCTAAGTGTTTAATTCGCGAGACATTTCTTTGGGAGATATAAATTTATTTTCCAATATCTACTCTGGAAACCACGAAACAAATGACACTCCAACTAAGTGTTGACCAACAAACAAGAAATCTCTAAGGAAAGGCTAGCTAGCTGTAAGCCATGGATATGTGAACGCAATAATTCGTAAGAATTAAATATAACAGTTTGTATGCTACTATTATGCTTGGTCGTTATCGATTTTAGCTATTTACTGTTCAGTTCGTGTTACGTTCTTGAGATACGTTTGTCATAAAAGTATGTAACTAAAGGTGATGATATTTTCTCCGATGTGTAAGCTCACTTCACTTACTTTTGATGCAATACAAAATTTCCTATAAACATCCAAGCCATTTCCGTTGCATCTCATTAGATGTGGCAATGATGTGATGCATTTTACTTTAAAAAAGAAGTAGTTGCTTAAAACTGTAAAATCGGCGTATCACACATCATTGACTGATTTTGTCCTTCCTGATCTACAAGTTATTTTATCCTAGTTCGGCTTGTTTTGCCAAAAACCTTAAATAATTAAGTTCCGATCTTTCGTAAATCGTTTATTACTATACTAACCTAAGTTTTGGAGTTATATTGAATGTAGTCTATTCATTAAGGACAACAACGCTTTTTTTATATGAACCAATAGAAACATAATATCTTCAAACTTTTCAATTTTGGATAGTATTTCCTAATTTTCGGTAGTTTGATTAAATCAGTTTATAACACTAAAACCAAACACATTTTATCCCAAAGTAAGCCGAATAAAGTCAATTTTGAAAACTTTTGTATACAATAGATGTAGATGAGTACTTAGGTTCTTCTATCAAACCAAATGAAAGACGCCCAACAAAGTTTATTAGAGATGAGTAGTTAGGGCCCAACCCGCGCAACACACCGCCTGAGGGCGATAAACGTGTGTCGACCTCGGGGGAGACAACGATGTCATCAGAGACGATGACATTACAGTTACACGTAGTAGAACCAGGGGGCCATGACATCAGAGACAATAACGACCAGGGCATGTATGAACGTGTCTCAACATGGTTAGAGTTAACACAATCGATATAAAATGATAATTTATTAATTCTATATTAATTACATTTCCTGACCATTTATATGTAAATTGTCCTGAAAAAAGATGCTTAACACTAATTCATTAGTTCTATATTTAATTACATTTCCTGATCATTTACATGTATATTGTCTTCAAAAAGATGTTTATTTAAATATTATGCAATATAGTTTGACTTTATGCTACTCGTAGAACTTTACAAAACATTTTATTTTACACATGATACTTTATAGTTTTATTTTACACGATCTTTACAAGCGTGGACACTACTTTCACACATGATTACATCATTAATGTATAGATTTGATTATGTTAAAACCATAATTTTAACGACAATCTTACTGTCTGTAGGATTTTAACAAATTTGATGTTATCCATTATTTGAATGAGATCACAACTTACGTTTTTCTTTTAAATTATATATATTATATGTGTTTTACAAAGGTGGGTAATGTTAGTAAGGATTGTATACAGATTTACATTTAAGTACATATATTTGACAAAGGTGTTTTTATACTCCCATAGGACAGCATGCAGCAAAAAGATGTTCTTGTCATTTCCATCTGTGGTTCATTAACACCATGGAGACATTTCACTCTGACTCATTATGACATGTTCAGTTTATCAAACTTCAAAACACATGAACTGTAAACTTTCTATACACATATAACGAATGGTTCACTAACTTTAATTTTAACATCTAGTTAATAAACCCTGTAGTAAATCATTCTGTTACATAATAAATGTGATTAATCTCTATTATAGAATAACAACACTTACCATTTTTCATAAATCTATGAGAACCGAACTTTCTTGGATATATGTCAACAACAATAATAAGTATAATATATACAATATTGCCCACACTCAGAAAAATATGATCCTTACAATATTTTTGTTGTTGTAAGTTTACATTGGACAGTTCTTCTTGATTATTTTCTTATTTTGGGATTATGTGGAGTCAGTCCTAATGGATCAAAATATTCTTCTTTCTCATCT
>NW_013665831.1:54841-93313 GCF_000517525.1 Limulus polyphemus | reverse complement strand
CTCTATTATAGAATAACAACACTTATCATTTTTCATAAATCTATGAGAACCGAACTTTCTTGGATATATGTCAACAACAATAATAAGTATAATATATACAATATTGCCCACACTACAGACAAATATGATCCTTACAATATTTTTGTTGTTGTAAGTTTACATTGGACAGTTCTTCTTGATTATTTTCTTATTTTGGGATTATGTGGAGTCAGTCCTAATGGATCAAAATATTCTTCTTTCTCATCTCGAACAATGTAAATACAGACCCAGATTAATGACTCAGATCCAGATTGTAAGTCAAGCACCTTTATCATCTGGCCATGCCAGGTCTATTGTCATTAGTACAATGAATTTAGGGGAAGTGGGAGGGTGAAACTCGAAATGTAACCACCTCCCTGTGGTGAGTTCTGAGTAAATTAGATCATTTTGATTGTTATAAGGCCGTTTATTTAGTAAAGAGCTGCATAATATACTGTTGGATAGCGTATAGTCGCTAAAGTGAGCCTATTTAGTATTCAAGAGACATGGGCAGACCAAGAAACTTTAGTAAGACAATAAACTTTTAACACTTTGTTTATTTTATTGATTAACGGTTTTTGCAAACTATTAGAAATTTTAATTATAACGTTTGGTCATATTCTTTCTATCCACTCTAGTGCAAATCTCACTCTTAAAACTGAGGGATGCAGAAAAGTGTACGTTTTCATCTCTAATTTTCACCTCTGATTAGGATGGAGCATATGTCCCTCATACCCTTTCTTCACTGTTGATATTTCTTTGTACTTTTGGATCTTAGATTTTCATATATATTTTAGGCTTACATAATAACTACAAAAGTGCTTACCTATTTACTGTTTAGATAACATACATCATTGTGCACATAGATGCTTAAATCTCGTACACATCCAGAAATATACTGGCTGTTAGCATCTAATTGTTTGTAACATCTTAGTTATTTTAAAGTAAATGAGCCAATTGTATTCAGTAAAGGGGTTGCAATGTTAACATGCGAATTTAGAAATATTGTGCATCCATATACTTTTACTAAGTAAGAATGGATCTTAATTGTCTATAAGAGCTATTTTCTGCAAGTCTCGAGTTTTTAGCACCTTATCGAAAGTCTCAAAATAAGTTCCAACTGATTTAGAAGTCATCCAGAGGAACTGAAACATACTATATATATAAAATTTACAATTACTATTGGCTATACATATAACTAATACCATCGAGTGGCTTAGTGGTAAGTCTGAAGGCTTATAACGCTAAAAAACTGGGTTTTGATATCCATGATCGGTACATCCCATATAGCCCTTTGAGTAACTTTGTGCTTAACATCAAAACAAACAAATAAATAGATAAATAATAATGGTCTACATAGCTTATATGCTCACTGTCTTTGAAAAGATGTATTCCAATATGGCAGAATCTACAAACAGTCACTGGTATAAACAATGAAAAAATGTTTATACCATGAGACATTATCTTCATAACGTGGTCTACAATGGCAGAGTAGAGAGACAGAAGCCATTCTTTACTATTGGTAATATTGTAAGTTAACAGCAGTACCTTCTGGAAATCTATAATTTTTTCTCTTACGATAAAGACTTGCACAGTGGACGCATCTGAGTATGACAATGAACATCCCAATTTTTTTATTGAACCACCTAAAAGCCACGACACAATATTATAGTATTTCTTTTATAGTGTTGAATGCCAGTTGTGCATCTGAACGATCATAGTTGGTAATATACAAATGGATAGCCATTGCTGATCTATACATCTTATTTCTCGAACACTACCATCTGGCTGCCTATGTCAGTGACAAACTTACCAAACAAGGCAACATTTAATTGCATTTTCGGCATTTTCTTTCAACTCGAGTCACTAAACGATAGTTTGAGGGTCAGAATATTACCATTCTCACATGGCTAGATCAATCACTGGATATAAACTCTGTCCACTTGTTTGGCCTATCCTTAACTGTTCCCTGTACAAATGCCCCAAATAATCAACTTCTAGGTGCACATTCACCAAAGTTTCCCAGGATTTGGATGCATTCCCACAGGCCCAGAATTCAGGTCTTGTAAATGCAATAGTTATACGTGTTTCTTTTTTTAATAGTGCATAGGGCAAGCCTACTAAACACTTATGATAACCTTGTTCCCTTTGTTTTATATTCATATATATATATATTCTTAGGTTGTATAGTTTTATTTTACACAAGTTTTACAAGGGTAGACACTCTACTTCCACATATGATTATGTCATCAATCTCTAGATTTAATTATGTTAAAACCATTATTGGTAAGTTCTTGTATCCATTTTTATGGCATTTTTCTTGCATTTACTCGCTAGCTTAGCATCTCTATGCTGTTTAATTTACTTCCTTTTCTCCTTTTTCATCAGCTGTTTGGTTGTCTTCACGTTTATGCTACCAATCATCATTTTCATTTGGTTATGTTGATCACCTAGAAGGGCCTCGTTCTTTAGTAGGAACTTTTTGTCCCTTTTTTACAGTAACATACTACACCTGCCTTGTATTTACATGTTGCGATGTCAAACAGCTTCTCGGAACTTTTGCAGTACGTCATGATCCCTAACCTGCTTTTGTAAGGTTTCAACAATGTTCGATGTTTGTCGTTATATGCTTCAATCTTTTGCCGGACTCTTCATGGGATACAGTAGAAAATGACGCCTTTTCCAACAGTATTTGTGTTTATTTGTTTTTGCTGTTACTGTCTCCTCTACTTCACTAATTGATAGAAGCTCTTTGCTGTTAGTACGAGTTTTCAGCTGATGTCCTACCATGATATCACCATGAGTAGGTAGAACAACTCCACTTAATTCTTTAGGTGTACCAAAAACAGTTCAACTCAAATTTGCCTTAGTTTTAAATTTAAGATTCTTAAACATTATGGTCAATTTAGCCCTGGAATAAATGTAAATTGTAGCTTGTCACTTAATGCAGTGGTACCATACTATAAAAAATTGAAAGCAATTGCAGCAACTTTTAAAAAAGAAATAGTGTCAACAATTGATTCAGCAAAATTTGTAAATGAGAGGTGTGGATGCATGCTTAGCGTTCAAACGGAAAAGGATTATCAGTCACATGCCTTTTATTTATATAAGGTTGTGCAATTCGCACTACTCATGCATAGTTGAATGACACATTGTCAGTCAATCAGA
The DNA here is from genome assembly GCF_000517525.1 of Limulus polyphemus. Taxonomy (NCBI): domain Eukaryota; kingdom Metazoa; phylum Arthropoda; class Merostomata; order Xiphosura; family Limulidae; genus Limulus; species Limulus polyphemus. The sequence goes on along the minus strand of NW_013665831.1, from coordinate 90,127 downwards.
ATCATGTTTACACATTAGGTTGTGACAATTACTGCTACACATGATGAAGAACTTGTATTTAATTAATCAACTATTAATCATGCAAAAGTGATTGGTCAGAGTGAGTTCTTCTAAAACCTTAATGTCGCTTGGAGCAGACCTAAATAATTTCAAATTAATGTAATATTTTACAGGATTAATACTATGCATAATTAACAAGTTTTGTATACTATTAAATCCAAATTTTTTAAAATTATAATTTTTATCTTAGTTTACGCTGACGTCGCTGCAACGTTCTTTGTCATTTATGTTGCAGTTAAACTACAGGAATTGGCCCGGCATAGCCAGGCGGTTAGGGCACGCGACTCGTAATCTGAGAGTCGCGGGTTCGAATCCCCGTCCCACGAAACATGCGTGCCCTTTCAGCCGTGGGAGCGTTATTATGTGACGGTCAATCCCACTATTCGTTGGTAAAAGAATAGCCCAAGAATTGGCGGTGGATAGTGATGACTATCTGCCTTTCCTTTAGTCTTACACTTCTAAATTAGGGACGGCTAGCGCAGATAGCCCCCATGTAGCTTTGCGCCAAATTCAAAAACAAACAAACTACAGGAATTAAAAACAGTGACACAGGAGAAAGCCTAATGTCTATTTGCCTCAGTCACAGTAGCATCATATAGTACTATTGTGAACATAGATTTTACATCTACAAAAGAAGAACCTGGGCACGACATTAGAAAGAACACCATTGTCTCAAATCAGCAATGTTATCAATTGTGTCCACATTTAATGACAGTTTTATCTCGTAGACTATTAATTAGAAAATTGCACAAGTGTTAACAAACCTTATAAATAAGATGACCTACGATATGAGTTAAGATGAATTGCTACATCATTAAGGGTATTATCATCACTGTAACACATAAAAAAGGCTAACACTGTTGAACAGCCTACTCTAGAATTGATTTTGAAGTGGGTGCATCACAGCCTCAAGCATGAAGGCAGTTTGTACCAGTGACACTTTAGCACCATTACGTAGTTTAATAAGTGCTATCTCTCTATTGTACATATAAGATTCAAGACAGAAGTCGCTGAATGGAGATTTTTACATGAAAAAGTTCCTAAACAAACATTCTGTAAAACTTTGCTCAACCTACACCACAGCTTCAAGTTACTTGATGTTGGGCTTGTATTCATTGTTTAGAGCTTCAGGTGATGGTCTTTGTTTTTGTGATTTCTGTGGAGAAGGAGTGGCGGACGCGATGTGTCCATAATCTATTAGATTCAATAACCAAGCTGAGTACACTTAATTTAATTCTTGTTTACAGGAAACAGATGAAGACATAGATTGAATACAAATCATCAATATTTTTATCAAGTCCAGTCACAGCTGTATATCAGAAAATAACAAATTTGCGATTTCATAGTCCAGACCAAGAAAAAAGTCACATTGAGTGGATTGGATCCAATGTTGAAATATAACATACAATATAGGATCAAGCGTCTATTTTCCACAAAATTGCTATGATTCCTGAGTTAATGGAGAAATTATTTTCAGTCTTGTCGAGATATACGTCCTTGGCTGAACAATTCTCATCAAGTTTAGATTTCCCAGCAGCACAAGAGTGAATACATGGCAGCTTGTGACAGTAAAAACTGTTCAACAATGGTTTCATCTTTATTGTATAAATATTGAAGTGGAGTTGTTATAACTGTGCACAATTGCCACAGGCATTGTATTAAATCCTGTTTTAATTTCGTCTAACCAATATATATATTTGTTCTTTACAGCTCATTACATTTTATTTATGTTTGTGTGTTTCATAAGATACTATTTTTAATGACCTGTATCACATTGATATATTGATGACCATATTGAAAAGTCAACGTATCTGTAGTGTTGACTGAGATATTTTAAATATATTGTTAACCAATCTTCCACAGTCACCTGTGATATATTAGTCACTAGGGGTTATATCTATTAATGATTTTTTTTCTGTATTATGGTGTTTATAGTTGGGTCATGTCTGAGCCTATGGTAGTAAATTTCCTAACCGAGCAATGAAAACTTCAAAACGATCTACAATAACAACAACTTTAATTCCAAAGTTTTTCAAGTGCTTCATAGGCACGGCATTGCGAATGTCGTCACGGTCTGGCCAGTGAATATAATGCTTCGTTCTTAAATACAGACATGTAATACATTTCAAACATATCAAGAAGGAGTTATTGGTGATATCCAAGTAGGAAGCAAGAATTTGGATGAGAATATTCAGTCTTAAGCTAATCAAAACTAACATCAACTATTGAAACTTATCGAAGGGGCTATTATTTACTTCGTGAAGAAATGGTCCAACATAGTTGAAAAGTATAAGTAATATATCAAAATTTGGTAAACCAGAGAAACATCTTATATTTTCCTAATAATGTTTGAACACTAGCACGTTGGATGTAGTAATACTTGCCCCCCAGTGGCACGGCGGTATGTCTGCGGACTTACAACGCTAGAAACCGGGTTTCGAGACCCGTGGCGGGCAGAGCACAGATAGCCCATTGTGTAGCTTTGTGCTTAATTCCAAACAAACAAAACAAGTAATACTTAATTCAGAGAACTCTGCTGTTAATCGATTGGGTTCTCCCTGAACATAATCAAATACATTAATGTTTTGTTTACGGATTAAATAAGTAATGTGTTATAAAACCTTTTTAGTTTAAAAAAAAACGTTACTTTTCGCTAGGCTTGCCTGGGCATCGTTAGGTGGTGGAATTGAATGATGGAATGAGGCTGTTATGTGTTATGCATTATCAAGGGCAATAATACGTCGCTAAGAAACAAATCAAACACAATTATTAAATAGTGGAAATCAAAATATATATAATTTTATACCTGAAAATTGTTTAATGCTTCTTTGATTTATATTCTATTTATATTGTTTTCTCTGCCTCTCATTTTAACACCCGAAAAGACAAAAGAGTGATTATTTTTTTGCCATGAGCTCAAACTCAAGGGGAGGGACTTTTAATCTTGTAGACATTTCTCGACCAGTTCACCAATGTAAGAAGTACCAATATTTACATGTAATTTGATACAAAGATCCTTTGTGATACAATCTGAACAAGTTTTTTTTTTGCTGGTGCGAAAGAAAATATCACATTGGAATCTATAATGTATTCTTTAGATCTTTTTAACCAAAAAAATAAAGTTATGAAAACTGAAACAATTACATCATATTTGATACATGCTGTGAATATACAATATGGCAGATCATTACTTATTGGCACAAGATGGCTTATACCTAAGAAATAAATTAAAATGTTAATGCACGTTTAACGGCAGAGGCATAAATGGAAAGTTAACTTTGCAACACAATCTTTACATTCATGTGAGAAAGATGCCATAGAATTTTGCGACAAAGACTTGAACTTATTTAAGTTTAAGGGTAGAACATTTTACAGACTCTTGGATTGGCGCAACTTCAGAAATCCGTTGTTTAAAAATTACATGAAATCACTGAGAATTTCCAATGAGTGATTTTAGAAACTGTTACTGTTAGAAATAGGAAATTAGATTTTTCACCAGGCAAACAATGTACATAAGTCTATGAAAAACACATTTTATGGGCTTTCTAACTCCAATCAAATCCGTGCAGCAATTACATGAAACTGTAGTATCATCATCATTTTCACCCTCCTTGAGATATCTATAACATATCATTAAGTCAGGATCATTTGGAACTCTTTTTATAGCTTTCAGGTCATCCTGAGGCTGTAATAACAATCCTACTGTTCGATAGTTCACAACTGCATATAAAAGAATGTTCATGCGTCATGAATTATATGCAGCATGAAACTGCAACGTCAAGATAAAACAAGAATGTTAGCTATCTTAAGAGATTATATTGTATTCTTTAGTAGCACTGCAGTTATGTTAAACATGTGTACGATACGAAGGTATGATCTTGAAATACATTAGCCTGCACAGAATAACCATAATTACAAAGATGCACAAAATTCAACACCATTTTTTACAAACAAGGAAGCAGCTGTAGAATAATGGCTGATTGAGTAGCCAAAATTGTACGAAAACAAAAAAGAATACATTACATAGATTGTTTGAAAGCCTTGACAGATGCAAATTCTACAGTATTGTCAGTTTTACACAAAATAGAAGTGGTGTGGATAGGCATAAAGAACAAGTGTAATGAAAGCATGTCAAGCAATAGAAAGTTGTTTTGAGAAACTCATGAATGCAACAAATGGTGAACTTCTTCAAGCAAGTATAATTAACATTGAAATGCAGATTGTCATTTGTTTATTTTTAAAGTAGTTGGAATGAAGTTTTACCTGGTTTAGATGAACACCTATTTAATTGTACACTAGACAATAACCTTTCTTACAGTTGGATAAAGTGTTTAATTATATGTTATATAAAATACGAACGTATTTTGAATACGAGTAACATCAGTTTTTATGAGAATCAAGTAACATCCAAAGAGGGTAGATTTCTGCTTTCCAAACTTTTCAACTAACTTGCGAGATTAAAGGTAAGAAAATCCATTTAGTATATATGTATTTTGTGAACCTACTTGTTCAAAATAAGACGGTTATGCTGTATTAATAAACAATCAACTACAGCACTTATATTTTTGTGCTCTTTCGATACTAATACTTACCTTGTATTTATACTGTACTTTCTATTTTACCACAGACTTATATAAGCTTACACTGAAATTTGTCATATTAATTTTAACTATCTGAGGGCAAACCTTATAAGGAAGCAAAATTTGTGTAAAGTACAATGTGAGATAATATCCCCCTTCCTTCCTTCTTTTGCTATTAAATCGCTAATGACCTCTTTAGAAGCTAATTACATACCCTTCTTTGTGCAAGTTAATAATTAACTCATTTAACTTATTAGTTAGTAATGTCTTTGAATTATAAGTCTAACCTCTCTATAGTAAGTAACACCGGTAGTATAGCTGCCATGGCCAAGTCTAACCTCTCTATAGTAAAGTAACACCGGTAGTATAGCTGCCATGGCCAAGTCTAACCTCTCTATAGTAAGTAACACCGGTAGTATAGCTGCCATGGCCAAGTCTAACTTCTCTATAGTAAGTAACACCGGTAATATAGCTGCCACGATATCATCTAACCAATGCTGCAGAAGAGTAACGTCAGAAATACAGTTGTCATAGTAATATCTAAACGATTCTACACTACAACAGAAATATAGCTGACACGGACCAGTCTATCCGACTCTACAGCAAAGTAACAACATAAATATAGCTGCCGTGGCTAGTTATAACCTATTAAATACTATTGCACATTGGTTGAAGTCACTGTATTCAAACTTGGCGTCAAGCGTTAGCCATATTGTTCTTCGTTATATTGTCGATTGTAATCGCGTTAATGGCAATGATATCTAAGTGATGGGCATAGATGGGCTATTTGTATTAAGAACTTGGCTCAAGAAAGAGAATAAAAAAACACACCCTGAAATATAGTACATTTACATTTTTATAGACTTTTGTGGCCAAGTCTAACCTCTCTATAGTAAGTAACACCGGTAGTATAGCTGCCATGGCCAAGGGAAAAGTGGTGTTCTTTGGATAAGATATCTTTATGGCGACGTTTTTCAATATAAACTATGCAGCAGGACTATTGCCAAGATGCGTTGTCATCAGGAAGAGCATGAATGGACGAGGAAACATGAACTATGTAGATGTGGTGAATAGAGTTGTATCTGAGGTACAGCCGCCATGGTGAGATCTAACCCATTTTACAGAAGAGTAGTTTCACAAGTATAGCAACTGAAGTGAAATCTAACCCATTCGACAGAAAAGTAACACCGGTAGTATAGTTGCCATATATATTCTTTATACGTAACAGTACTGGAAAAAACAGGAATATGGATCAGCTTTTCAATCATCCAAAAAGTGACTTGTAACAAGTACCCCAGCCGTGGGAAGCAACTTATGGTGTCTTATAACAGGTGAGGATCCACGAACACAAAGGTTAGTGCCAAAAGCTGTTTACGCACCCCGAGCATGATCTCTATCTGGCAACATTGCAAACAGAGTATGGGTTCACCATAATAAAGCTTCCAGTTATAATACGTCTCGTTTAACAATCACATACTTGAAGAAACAGGCGCTGGGATATCATTATCATTGTACTCTATACGGATAATATATATACACCTACCTACCTTAAAAATTCTAGATTTCCGACTTGAACACATCATGATGAGAGTGTATGAATAGTTTGTGTTGGAATGGGCTGTACCCTTCCTAAAATCATCAATTTTTGGTAACATCACACTACGTGCAAAACATTAAGTAATGACAAATGTATTTCGGATACAAGATGTTCCATCCATTGATACTTTAAATCAGCTGTGGTTGGCACGTGAGTTGTTGATTAGCATCTTTATTCAATATCGCTATGGAGGAACGTATTTGTGGAACAGATAGTTAATTCAAGTTTGCTAATTTCTTTTTCATAAATTACGAAAAATAACACAATTACGGAAAAAAAATTATGTAAACATAATTTCTTATAAATGTCAGTCATTAAATGACTATTTTGTTCGATCAGTATTATTTAGAATAATATCATGAGAAATCTTTTAGACGAATTCTGTATTTGATAAATTCGAATTTAAGATCAATTGCTAAATATACATTTCAAAAATGTTTTCCATATTTGCCTAGCCTGCTCACATAATTTATTTTATACATTTCAAAAAATTATTTTCTACATTTACCTAACCTGCTCACATAATTTACTTTATACATTTCAAAAATTGTTTTCTACATTTACCTAGCCTGCTCACATAATTTACTTTATATATTTCAAAAATTATTTTCTACATTTACCTAGCCTGCCGACATAATTTACTTTAGACATTTCAAAAATTGTTTTCTACATTTACCTAGCCTGCTCACATAATTTATTTCTCCTAACATAATTATATTTTGCATGTTAGCTTCTTTTGGTGGTTGAGTAAGCAAACAAAAAACATTTGTGTGTGTGGAAATAGTTTTGCAGGATCATCAATTCATCTTGTCCGATCTGGTACTCTATTGTTCAACTTACAGAACTGCCGCTGAAGAGGCTTCACACTCTCAACTATGAGTGCTTTATAGTACAGTCTCTCCTTTTAATCATTTCAGAGATCTGGACAATTTCCTTGTACCAGCGGATGCTGCTCTGACTGGCTACCATCGCTGTGGTCAGTGGCTCAAAATTAGAGATGAGTAAAGGTGAACTTCAGAGTGTCTTTGAAGTGACCGTTTAGCACACGTGCGTATAAGGTGTCATTCGTGTTGAACTTTTAGTTTAAATATAGACCTACTTATAATGAACTTCTTGGTTGGCGTACCTTTATGTTTAATATGTATTTTAACATCAAATGTATCTCATTGAGGAATGGAGATTTGGTTTGTATGGGACTCAAACAGAGTTTAATCAAATTTAATATTTGTTTATTCACTTTCAATCTATATATATATATATATGCGTGTGTGTATCCTTTTTAATTTATTTTTTATTTCCCAATTTAACAAATTTTAATTAGATGTGTTTATTTTTGACTCTATGAAATATTCCCAAACACACATAAAAAGACACAGGTAACAAATCATTATATACTGTTATATCAATTTTTAAGATGGTATCTTTCTATAAATCCTGAATTTTTGTGAGTATGTGGCAACTATAATCAAGTACACAGAAGGTTGAGTATGTTATATTAAAACGATTTTGATCATGCAATCACTACCTTCCTTGACAAAAACAGACAATATAAAGTCGTGGTGTAAAGTCATATATCATAACTACATTTTGACGTAGTTTGATTTATTGCTTTGGGGAAGGATATGTAACAGTCCTATCCAATGCAATATATTTAAATGCTCAGATCATAAACATGTGTTCAGAATGAAGATTTAGAACTTATAAGATGGAGATATCTCTTGTTCTTAATGACTTTGAAAAATATAGTAATATAGACCAGCTTGATGCACCAGGACCATCCAGAAAGGGACCTGCAGCAAGTCATACCCCTGCTGTTACTTACCGGCTTTTTAAACAGGTGCGAATCTACAAACAAAAATACCAGAAGTAAAACACATACATGTGTCCTAAGCAACAGTACACAACATAATCGAAAACGATTTCCGTCTGGAAAGGAAACGAATAGGGCATGTGTTCACCAAGATAAGGCTTCGAGTTATACCTCCCATTGATTCATTGCATACCTTAAGCAGCTGAAGAACGAGATAAATATTCATGCTATTCTATATGAAACATTCCAGTCAAGTCGCCGGATGCAACGCCTATGAATTTCTTTGTGATTGGACTGTTGAAACGGGCGCAGTGAAACCGTTCCCTTATACAATAGATGTAATATGGAAGACATCAGGGAGAAGTGGTGTGATTTGGACATGACATTTATTGTTAAGATGACCAGACGTGGAGGCACATAGTGTAACAAAGTTATAATGCTCCAAAACAGTTTTAATATAACGTACTCAACCTGTATTCGTTAGTCTTAATTCTATTTACGTACAGCTTAATGATCGAAAATTAGGTGAAAATTCGGAGTTAAAATGGCGGTAATGCAACGAATGATCATTAAAACGTCCATTTTATTACACATACCGTTTGTTTTTATTGTTGATTGCATAAGCTGTTGTGAGTTTAACTGCCTTGTTTCTATTTTGTCTTAAACAAGCCAACTAAATAGCACTCTCATAATTCAACAGAGGTGGTCATGGTATCAAATGCCGAATAATTAAGTAATGCATTTATAAGCACACAAAAATTGTCAATTTCTAGAATTACAAGAAATTTGAGAAATTATTGATCTAATCTTAGAAGGTCACATAATATATTAAAGGAGTCAGACAAACCTGATTTTTGACGTTTCTTAAAATTACAGCCGCCAGGCGACAGAACTGTTATAGATGTTCGTGGAGCTAAAATACATAAGAAAGCAAAAACTGTGGAAAATTGTGTTCTTTTAAGCTTGAAAAGGTTGCGTTTTAAAGACTATACAACTAAAAAGCTTTTACTGGTCAAAGAATTCATTTGCGAGATCGTAAAGTTCAGCATTATTGAATATTAACTCCTTTCAACCTTAATGAAAGACTTGTAAAGGTTCTGTATCATACGGCCTTAACTTGTAGATTATTTCATAAACGTAATAAGTTGTCTATGACTCTTTCTTAATACTTAGTTATTGACAGTATACAGAGGGTTTCTCTCAGTGATGAAGAAGAACGGTTACTGTAGTTTACTACGGCACAACAGGCCATACAGTCATAAGCGTTTAATTAGTGCTACTCTGTTTACACAGATTTGCCCGAAAGTAATACTGGCAATTCATGTTTATCTTAACAAAGAATTTTGTTTCAATAACAAGTACTTTCACTTTTAATTCATTATAAAACTATCGTTCAATACTTTATCACACTGATGGGCGTTCTTCCTTGAAATGAGTTGTCCATCACAGCACAATGACATTAGCTCTCACACCAGTAGTAATTTAGCGAAGCGCATAATGAACTTTTATCACCCCGTGTGTTTCAAAGCAGAAAGTTGCTATGAGTATGAGATTAAAAATTTAATGTATCATTTTATTTGTTTATTATTTAGTAAAAAGTTTTTTTCATACAGTGAAAATGTTAATGATAAAAAGTAAGATTTACAAAACTTCGAAACTATTGAAAAATCGTAGAATCTGGTACGACCTCGAAAGACAGGAAATAGAATCAATGAAAAAGAAAATAAAAATAAACAGAAAAAAAGTAAATTGCTCTTAATATTACGTATGACTTCTCTAGCATTTCAGAAATCGTTTGGTTTGGTTTACTAATGTACATCAGATTTTGTGAAGCTATTTTTGTAATAAAAAAACCAGAAACAGATCAGTAAAACTTATGAGGTTTCTCTATTATGAGTCTTATGATATAATATTGGATGCATAATAATATTACTTAGAACCAAGCAATATGTTACATAATGAACGTCACTAAAGAAAATACAGAAATCAGTTTATTTTTCAGAACTGTTGTATATTTTCAAATAACACGTTACAAACATTACCTTACACTTAGTTAACAGTTACAAAGGGTAAAACGATTGAAGCTGCACATTGTTAACATTTTAAAATTGTGTTTAAACTATACGTGATCATACATCCTGTTACCAGCTTATCGAAATATATTATAAAACAACGATTAACTATTTGTTTGTCCTAGAGAGGAGCTAAATATCTATAGTGTGTTTTATAACTTATAGTAATGTGTCTCGAAATTAAATAGTTGTGCTGATTCCGAAAAAAAAAAGTAATTTCAAACATTTACATATCGTTTTCTTTTGTTGTTGTTTGTCAGTTTGGTTGTTCCTTACACTATGGTGGAGTTGTAAATGTATCTTCGAATAGCTAAACATGGTAAATCTGACTGTCCTATGACATCAACATCCACTTTCTTTACTTTATACAAAGACGAGTATATCGTTTTCTTTTATTGTTGTTTTTCAGTTTGGTTGTTCCTTACACTATGATGAAGTTGTAAATGTATCTTCGAATAGCTAAACATGGTAAATCTGACTGTCCTATGACATCAGCATCCACTTTCTTTACTTTATACAAAGACGAGTATATCGTTTTCTTTTGTTGTTGTTTTTCAGTTTGGTTGTTCCTTACACTATGATGGAATTGTAAATGTATCTTCGAATAGCTAAACATGGTAAATCTGACTGTCCTATGACATCAACATCCACTTTCTTTACTTTATACAAAGACGAGTTAGAACACACAACGCCAACACAAGTAAGTTTTGGTTGAACAGACATCATGAGCGTGGGTTACTTTGTTTCGCACATATTGTTACCAAAACCACAAGACAAAATAACCTAGCCACCCACTGTAAATGTATTTTATGTTGTTGATACGTAACCAAACTCGATCGGCCAATGTTCTTTTTTCAGTCGTCGAGATGTCATTTCTTGTGAGGAGCTCTCGTCGAGCACTATGTGTGTGTTCGTCACATTTCTTGATAATATAATTCATCATACATACATTTCACCTGCTACCAAAGCGTGCTCCCAGTCCACCAAGATTCTTTACTCTATATCTTGCTTCATACAGCTGTAGATATGAATTTTCTTTCTTTATTCTGTTTCATTCGAGACTGCAACGTACAACAGTAAATTAATAACAGACATTAAGCATAAAGCCTAAACTAGTTATTTCAAACTACAGAAAAAGTTCCTTTACGTTGTATTCGAAAAGTAAAATAAACCAACACCATTTGTGTAAAAATAATTTTCAACACAGGTTTCATTATGCAGATAAAAATTGCTTGGCAGCTATAAAGTAAAATATTTTGAGATCCCATAGTAAAAAGAAAACTAACATTATATATTATTAAAACTTAAAGCAGGATTTGAACAATGTGTGTTTCTCGAATAGATATAAACACACGCAAAGAAAAAGGTTATATATATTACATGAGAGGAAAAGTAAACATTAAAGGCAGATATGGCTGATAGAGCCCATAACATTCCTCACCTAAAACGTTTTGTGTAAAAGGTGTTTGTGACTTAACTTCATGTAAAAAGCAAATGAATCGTTGTGAAACCATGTTTTTTTTTGCTTTTCATACTTTGTGTTGTATACTGGAGGGATCTAACTCTTTGACAGGACGTTAAAGGGTTTTATTTTGCATATTTTATCATAGCAATAACAAAGTAAAATACTTGTACCTGATGATGACAAAACTTTGTCGAAACGTTGTACATTTGCTGTTATATTAAAGTTTTTCTTCATTACCCATTCAAGCCGTCTCCAGCCATTATTAGTAAAATATCGTCTTTGTTTACTTTAGGAGATTTGGCTATTTTTTCGTTCGTAACATTTAAAAAAGTATAAAGTGTGTAAAATATATATTTTTTAAACTACGGCATTAGATTACAATAATTCGCAGCACGGTACGAGTTAAAATAGCAAGTTGTTTTCCCTGTTATTCGTAAGACTTTTTTGGTGTAATACGTTTACTTTATTGATTTCAAGTTCTCTTTGTAAGGTAAGTGTACATAGAGCAAACAAAGAATAAATATTCACTAACTTAGACACGTCGTAATCAAAGCAGCACCATGTTCTCAAACGTTCACTAACTTAGACACGCCGTTAATCAAAGCAGCACCATGTTCTCAAACGTTCACTAACATAGACACGTCGTTAATCAAAGCAGCACCATGTTCTCAAACGTTCACTAACTTAGACACGACGTTAATCAAAGCAGCACCATATTCTCAAACGTTCACTAACTCAGACACGTCGTTAATCAAAGCAGCACCATGTTTTCAAACGTTCACTAACTCAGACACGTCGTTAATCAAAGCAGCATCATGTTCTCAAACGTTTTGACTATATTCAATCTGTCTGAGGTTCAGCGCATTATAAACCTATTAAAGGAATTATATCTCAATTCCGTAAAAAAAAAAGACTTCGACCACTCACGTAGAAGATATTACAACCCAAACCATTGTGAGAGTAAGATTAAACCACCATTTGCACTTGCTTGAAGAACATTAGAAAACCTTAATCTAATACTGCTTACGATAAAACAAGGTTTAAAAGTTTTTGTTAGTCCGGTATCAGATCTAATAAATTAAAAAGTTTTATAAAAATTGCGTCTAACAAACACACAATGTTATTATCAAAGTATTCACACTTCTATTCTCATAGTTAAGTATAAAAAGAAAATAGAAAACAGAAACCTAAACCTAAATTTGTTATAACGACGTTACAGCTCAACATTTTTATGACTTATAAAATTCTATTGGCATGATAAGCATCGCACACATTATGGGATTACTACGTGTTTGTGTTTATTACATCGTCGTTTTTATATGGCTTGGTAAACGTAATTCAATCTAGCTGTAGCACCAAGTTTTTGAGCGAAGAATAAAGAAAGTCCATTTGGAAGTACATGGATAAACTGGTTGTAGATCTTTAAAAATGAAACGACAATAGTGAAAACGTACTAGTAACCTCGGATGTAGGATAAAGAAGTGCAGATTTTGGTAACCTGTACAGTAATGTAAACTTCGTTTTTCGAATAAATATTTTTTAGAGAGAGTTCGTCATTGGCGTGAAAAAAGTGTGAATCGAGAATGAGCGTTTCGTGAGAAAAACACCAACTGTAACTTATAGGGTTCCTTATCCTACGACACAGATAATACAGAATGTTTCGTGGGTCCTTCTGGCACTACAGACAAACGTGTAAAACTAGAGTTTTTAAGACGCTTAATTCTCATTAACAGCATATAATCTTTCCTTCACTTGGTATAGAAAGCAAGAATAAACTTAATATAATGCGCACTCACACATATGTATACACACACAATACATTATTTGTTTTTCTTAAAACTTTCTTGGGTTCGGTCTTGTTTTGTGTTTCTCTGTGGCTGAGCACCGTATGAAAAAATCGCTCTTTAAAGTAACAGTTCACCATAAACTATTTCTGAGTGATTGAAATTCGAATGAGAGATCAATAAAAAGATGAAACTGTAGGTACTTTACGTTTTCAACTTTAGTTGATTTTTTTTCGTACAAGATAAGTCGTTTTATTTATTTTTGTGACAATTTTTCCGATACAACAATAAAAGTAGTTTGTATGAGTTTTAGCATTTTGAGAGGTAATAAGGTAAGAAGTTTTTGTATATATTTTAAATGATTATGCTTTAGGTACAGTTTAATCATTTGTTACATACATTACTGTGAGGTCATTTTATATTTTTATCATATTTATGTTAGATATATTACTGTAAGATGGTTCTATATGATTTCATGATTTCTGAGATATATTAATGTATGTTAAGTTTATATGTTTTTGTATGGTATAATGATTACTAATTAGTGATCAACATTTTTCTTAATTTTCTGAATTGCTTTATATTATTTTAAAATAATTTTCTTAGATAAAGAACTATAATTTTTCTGTTGTGATAAGCAAAAATTTTAAATGAGTAGTAATTGTTTGATCGTATACAACGTAAACTCAGTGGTACAATTATAATCAGCAATGGTAAAAAGGAAAACTATGAATTTACTTCTATGTTAGTGGCTAAGGCTCAGTTTATAAGACTTGCCAACACAATAGAAATTAAGATAAAATACGATTCCTATACAAAAGAATGTATAAAATTATCAGAAAATGTAAAACTTACCGAAGTAACTTGCAATAATTCAAGTCCTCCAGTAGTACAGAAGTATGTCCGTGGACTTAAAACGCTAAAAACCCAGTTTCGCTACCCGGTTTGTACAGATATCTCATTCTGTACCTTTGTGCTTAATTATAAACAAACAATAATTCGGCTTTAACCCCATAACACCTCAAGAGTGCAGACCAAATTCTTATTGCTTTATTATTTAATCGTAAAGGTACACAGTAAGTTTTCTGCGCTTTTTCCAAAACGAGGAATTAAACGTCGGATTTTAGCGTTGTAAGCTCGTAAACTTACCGTTAATCCACCGAGAGACAGATAAAGCTCAGAGGATTTGTATTATGAATAACTCGATAAATTAAGCAGTGATCCATCTCTCAATAATTCACCGAAAATATATAAGACGGAATGTTTAACACTCAATTCAAAAGTTCACTCATAAAGTTAATATATTAAGTAGAATAAAATGGAAATTTATATAACACGTACTTATGAATTGCAAGAATGAAAAGTCTTATATGCTATAGATAATGTGAAATGCAACAATGAAAAGCCTTATATGCTATAGATAATGTGAAATGCAGCAATGAAAAGCCTTATATGCTATAGATAGTGTGAAATGCAACAATGAAAAGTGAGTTTTCGAAAGTTACTAACAATTTGGTGGGTACAGTGTCTTGCAAAAGTCTTCATCCCCCTGTGCTGGTAATAAATTTGAGAGATTTTCTTGTGAAAGACAAAACTCGAATAGCCAAAAATACTTTTATATTAATCTCGGACCAGTTTTTAATGATTCAAAAGAACAAAAGGTGCATTGTTACCCAATTTAGTGATATAACACAAAAAATCTTGAAAACACAAAAACGCAAGTCTTCATTCTTTCAGCTTTTACCATCGTTGATTTAACTTTACGTCACTACTCTACTAAAGTAAATACAAGTGGTTCTGTTCAACTCTATATAATACCAAAGTATATTATAGAGCCATGTGAAAAAATAATTCAGGTCATATAGAACCATCACTATTGATTTAAGCAGAGTATTTTGAAAGTTAAGATTTGGTTTACATATTGAGAATGGTGAGAAAAGAATTCTCTACAGACCTAAGGGAGGAGATTGTTCAGAAGCACAATTCCAGAGAAGGCTATAAATCAATTTTAAATACTCTCAATTTACCATTAAGTACTGTAAAATCAGTTGTGAACAAATATAAAGTGTGTCACACTACCTCAACTTTATCATGATCAGGTCCCCCTAAGAAAGTCTGCGCTTGAACAAGCAGAAAAATCGTCAGAGAAGTGTCTGTCAATCTAACAGTGACACTGAAGGAGCTGCAAACTTCACCTTTATAATATCACGTACCATACACAAAATAGGCTTGTATGGTAGGGGCGGGAAGGAAGAAATCACTACTGACGAAGATGCATGTTAGATCACGAATGGACTATGCCCGTAAACATTTCAATAACCCTAAAACAATGTGGCAGAAAGTTCTATGGTCATAGGAGACAGAATATAACTTTTTTGGGTTAAATGACAAACGGTATGTATGGCAGAAACCCAAAACTGCTCATGACCCGGCAACTACAATCTCTACTGTCAAGCATGGGGGTGTGTCCATAATGCTGTGGGGATGTTTTCTGCAGCTGGACTGGAGAACTTAAACGCATTCAAGTGATCATGGGCAGTGCAAAAGATACACAGATGTTGGAGGTAAGCCTGAAGAAGTCAGCTGAATACTAAAACACAGTCGAAGGTTTACATTTCAACAGAACAATGATCCCAAACACAGATCAAAGGCAACCCAAGAATGATTTCGGAGAAACACAAAATTAAAGTCCTTGACTGGCCAAGCCAAAGCCCAGACCTAAATCCACTCGTAAATCTGTGGAGAAACTTGAAAATTGTTGTGCATTTAGACATCCTTCCAACTTACAAGAACTGGAGGGTATCTGTAAGCAGGAGTGGGCAAAAATATCTCCAGCATACTGTACAAAGCTTGTGGAGAGTTATCTAAAACGACTTTCAGCTGTCATTGCTGCCAAAGGAGCTTCAACCAAATATTAACTGCATAATCATGTTAGGGGATGAAAACTTTTGTAACATGTGTTGTCAAGATTTTTTGTGGTATATAGTTAAAGTGAGTAACAATGCACCTTTTGTTATTTGTAATCATTAGAAACTACTCTGAGATTAATATAATAAATGTTTTTAGCTATTTGAGTTATATCTTTCACAAGAAAATAACTAAAATTGATTACCAGCACAAGGGGTGAATACTTTTGCAAGGCACTGTACATAAGCTTTACAACAGTTGAATAGTTATTCCTATTTCACTCAGTTCCGCGTGAGAAGAACTTGATTAAGATTGAATAAGTAGTGTTATTAGTCGAGTGTTATGATATTTTTCATTTTTAACTTAAGCACATGAAAAGTGATTTATAATTGTCTAAAGTTTTCTAAAAACGCGAATTTTTTGTGATGTAACTTACTGTACTCCTAAAATGACGTCAAAAGTCACACTTATTTTTATTTTTGATCATACATTTTTAAAACATACATTATAATCTGTAATAGCAAAACCACGCAGTGGTTATCTGCTGTGTCTACAGAGAGGACTCGAACCACTGATTTTAGGGTTGTAAATCCGAAGACTAACAGCTGTCCCACCAGGGGACGTTTATACGGAGGGAAAAAAGTAGTGAAGAAGGTACAATATACGCACTAAATAAAGCTTTACTGTATGATGGATGAAATACAATTAATTTTATACTAGCCGTTTACGTATATATGTGTGTGCGTATATATATATATGTCTGTGTGTGTGGCCAGGTGGTTAGGGAGCTCGACTTGCAATCTGAGGGTCGCGGGTTCGAATCCCCGTCCCACCAAACATGCTCGCACTTTCAGCCATGGGGGCGTTATAATGTGATGGCCAATCCCACTATTCGTTGGTAAAAGAGTAGCTCAAGAGTTGGCGGTGGGTGGTGCCTTCTCTCTAGTCTTACACTGCTAAATTAGGGACGGCTGGCGCAGATAGCCCTCGGGTAGTTTTGCGCGAAATTCAAAAACAAACAAACGTTCATACATATTCCACAACTAAGTTAGACTTTAATTTATATCTTATTTATATCTTATACTTGTCCAGTTTTCGGGGTTATTAATAGTAAAATAGAAGAGATTAGTAAGATAAATATATTATAGTTATAATTATTGTTATAGTTAAGGTTATAATTGTTGTTATAGTTATAACTATAACTATTGTTATAGTTATGGTTATAATTGTTGTTATAGTTATGGTTATAATTATTGTTATAGTTATGGTTATAATTATTGTTATAGTTATGGTTATAATTATAGTTACAATTATAATTATTGTTATAGTTATGGTTATAATTATAGTTATAGTTATAATTATTGTTATAGTTATGGTTACAATTATAATTATAGTTATAGTTACAATTATAATTATTGTTATAGTTATGATTATAATTATAGTTATAGTTATAATTATTGTTATAGTTATGGTTACAATTATAATTATAGTTATAATTATTGTTGTAGTTATAAATATTATATAGTTGTTCTAGTGATGTAAGGTTAAACTAGCTTGAATATATTATAAAGTGTTAGGCAAAAATTACTATACAGTTAGTATTATACGGTTTTTACGGTTGGTATTAATGAAAATAGTCATTTTTGCTCCACGCTGTATATAGGTCATGAGAGATGATTTAGCTCAATTTCATATAGATAATTTTTAAGATATTCACAATTACAC
Organism: Limulus polyphemus; assembly: GCF_000517525.1. NCBI lineage: Eukaryota > Metazoa > Arthropoda > Merostomata > Xiphosura > Limulidae > Limulus > Limulus polyphemus. The sequence goes on along the minus strand of NW_013665831.1, from coordinate 72,127 downwards.
TTATACATATTAATTGCATATCTCGAAATATTATATTATCTTTCAAAATGATATGTGTTTGAACTTCAAATTTCAGTAACTTGTTTACAGTAATATCTCTTGTGTCAGTTCTGCACATAAAATTAAAGTGAATTAAAAAAAAAAGAAATATATAAATTGTTAGATTTAACATGCTTAATGAATTACACGGTGTATTGCCACTTCCAACTTCTTTATATTTATCATAAAATTAAATTGTTCGTTTCGAATATTCGCTACACAAAGCCACACAAGGGCTATCTACACTTGATGTCCCAAGTTTTGAAGGTATAGACTAGAAGTAAGGCAGCTCGTCAACATCACCCACTGGGCTACTTTAATCAGACAGTGGGTTTTGGCCACAATTCTTACAACGAACTCTCAGCCCCAAAGCGAGTAGAAAGTTGTTATTGTATTTTTTTTTATTTGCGGCAACCTATTTACCCTCTGCTCCACAGTCCAGCACGCTAACCACGTGCTCACGCTCTGTCCTCGCACAATGAAGTCTGTATGTTTGATTTAATGTAAATAAGTATAAAGATAGCTTAGTGCTTTTCAAGACTAATGTATAGGAAGTTGTTATTTCATCTAATGTTATAAACATTTAATATAAACACGTAATCTAGTTATGAGCTGGATGCTATTCCAAATGATGCCAAGTTCTCCGACAGTCAAGGAGTGATATTTTCTGTCTCATTGTTTATTCAAATCAAACGAGCTGGAGGGGAACACTCCATTAACAATCTGAATACATCTTTTCCAAGATGTCTGCGTCAATAGCTGGGAGTGAAGTGGATGTGATGTCAAACAAGATGACCTCAACCTTAGAGGTGCCATTTTATCCAAGCTTTTTCACTAAAAGGAGCTTATCCAAAATGGATGCACTCATAGGAGGCTGCCATCTTTGATGTGTTAACTGGAAGTTACGTCGCGAGTGTGTCATCTGAACCAATGAGACGTTATCCAAGAAACTTTGGCTTATGGGAGACCACTGGTTTTTGGCTAATCGGAAGTGACGTCACCGGCATTAATAATATGCGTTACTTGAGTTTTCTGATATCAGAAAACAGGCTTAAGCATCATTATTACTAATATTTGTATTCGTGTCACTTCTCAAACTAAAACTTTCCACTCTATTGTTTTCATTCAGACCACTTCCGCCACTTCCCATATTACATTTTCAGAATATTATTTTAGCATTTTACGTACTTACGGCTTCATACCGTAAGTATTAGTGGGTTTGACTATATAAATGTAATATAATGTAATGTTTATATAAGGGTACATAGCAGAAATAACTAAGTTTAAAGGTTAAAAAGGGTGATAATTTACAATATGCCCATTTGATATGCAGGCATATCGTATGTTTTCTACATGCTTTAGTGATATAGAAATGATTTTAAAAATTTTCGTTTATTTAATTTGTTTGCAGCTTCAGCACAATCGAGTGATCCAGAAATATTCCTTGTTTTAGTTGCTTTGTGTCTTTGTTATCTATAGTAGTTAATATATAATATGCCCCAGAGGATATTGTAATAATGTATAGGCTGAAAGGATAAGCGACTATAATATCCTTTGATACCTGAATCGACATTGTCTGTCCTTTACAGCCGTCTAATACTGTTAGAGAACAAGAGTCACGAGGTGACATTGTCCACTGGACAAAGAAATCGAGTTTACGTGTTGAATTCATGTACACTTTCTTGGTTCAGTTCTCCTTGGGGTTTTTTGAGAAAGATATACTTTAAGATCAGTGTGTTTAGGTGGACAGAAGTGTATCTAAATAGAAAAACTGTAGACCTAATTACTACCCAGTAGAAACAATTGTCTGTTTTTTCATGTGCACAGTTACGTATGTTGCATTTTATTTTTGTTCAGTATAGTAAAGATTGTGTTGATTTATCTAAACGTATCCCGTTTCATTATTTCTAATACACTAATAAAACTCAGTGAAGCTACCATACACAGAATACATTCCTTGTTTACTCATCGAATATTCCTTATTTAGTGGGTCTAACTATCTGATATTTTAAGGAAAATAACTTAATCTGGAAATACCACACTCTTACTTACGAACTACTTTAGCACACAGTAGTATTAATAGTAACATTAGTTGTAGCATGACTAACAGAAGTAGTATTACTAGTAGCATTAGTTGTAGTTTGACTAACAGAAGTAGTATTAGTAGCAGCGTTAGTTGTAGCAGTAACAGCATGACTAACAGAAGTAGTATTAGTAGTAGCATTAGTTGTAGCAGAGCAGCATGACTAACAAAAGTAGTATTAGTATTGGCATGACTAAAAGAAGTAGTATTAGTAGTGGCATGACTAACTGAAGTAGTATTAGTAGTGGCATGACTAACAGAAGTAGTATTAGTAGAAGCATTAGTTGCAGCAGAGCAGCATGACTAACAGTAGTAGTATTAGTAGCAGCGATTAGTTGTAGCAGCAACAGCATGACTAACAGAAGTAGTATTAGTAGCAGCATTAGTTGTAGCAGAGCAGCATGACTAACAGAAGTAGTATTAGTAGCAGCATTAGTTGTAGCAGAGCAGCATGACTAACAGAAGTAGTATTAGTAGTGGCATGACTAACAGAAGTAGTATTAGTAGCAGCATTAGTTGTAGCAGAGCAGCATGACTAACAGAAGTAGTATTACTAGTGGCATGACTAACAGAAGTAGTATTAGTAGTGGTATGACTAACAGAAGTAGTATTAGTAGAAGCATTAGTTGCACCAGTAGCAGCACGACTAACAGAAGTAGTATTCTTATTAGCATTAGTTGTAGCAGAGCAGCATGACTAACAGAAGTAGTATTAGTAGTAACATTAGTTGTAGCAGAGCAGCATGACTAACAGCAGTAGTATTAGTAGCAGCATTAGTTGTAGCAGCAACAGCATGACTAACAGAAGTAGTATTAGTAGTGGCATGACTAAAAGAAGTAGTATTAGTAGTGGCATGACTAACAGAAATAGTATTAGTAGTGGTATGACTAACAGAAGTAGTATTAGTAGAAGCATTAGTTGCACCAGTAGCAGCACGACTAACAGAAGTAGTATTAGTAGTAACATTAGTTGTAGCAGAGCAGCATGACTAACAGAAGTAGTATTAGTAGTAGCATTAGTTGTAGCAATAGCAGCATGACTAACAGAAGTAGTATTAGTAGTAGCATTAGTTGTAGCAATAGTAGTAGCAGAGATAACAGTGGCAGTATTAGTAGTAGCATTAGTTGTAGCAATAGTAGTAGCAGAGATAACAGTGGCAGTATTAGTAGTAGCATTAGTTGTAGCAATAGTAGTAGCAGAGATAACAGTGGCAGTATTAGTAGTAACATTACCAGTTGTAGAACAGCAGTAGCAGAAATAACAGTGGCAGTATTAGTAGTAACATTACCAGTTGTAGAACAGCAGTAGCAGAGATAACAGTGGCAGTATTAGTAGTAACATTACCAGTTGTAGAACAGCAGTAGCAGAGATAACAGTGGTAGACTTAGTAGTAACATTACCAGTTGTAGAACAGCAGTAGCAGAGGTAACAGTGGTAGACTTAGTAGTAGCGTTACCAGTTGTAGAACAGCAGTAACAGAGGTAACAGTGGCAGTATTAGTAGTAGCATTACCAGTTGTAGAACGGCAGTAGCAGAGGTAACAGTGGCAGTATTAGTAGTAACATTACCAGTTGTAGAACAGCAGTAGCAGAGGTAACAGTGGCAGTATCAGTAGTAGCATTACCAGTTGTAGAACAGCAGTAGCAGAGATAACAGTGGCAGTAGCACCAGGGGCAGTAGTAGTAGTATCAGAGGAAGTAGTAGTAGTAGCACCATGACAGCACGGCACATGAAAGAATATAGACCAATCAATTGTTCTACTTCTGTTTTTGAACAAGCGGTATCTAATATTCATAAGCGCTTTTCATTCAAGCAGTCATAGTACATCAGTATGAACTACTATTTTGTGCAGAATGAACTCAGTACGGCCAAACACTACTGAGATGTGGAATTTTGGCAGTACATTGTGATTTTTTGAGGTAACAGGTCGATTGCATTATCGGAATACATTTTCATTTTGTTTGTTTCTCACTTGAATACGAATTCAGTCTCATTACCTCGCAAACTGAGTGGTAAACCTATGAATATATCAAATAATTTGGTATATTTAAAAATAAATCAATATAGATATCAAACATGAAATAACGAAATACGCTTTAAGATTTATCACAATGATAAAGTCCCCCCCCCCAGTGGCGCAGCGGTAAATGTGAAGGCTTATAACGCCAAAAAATCGGTTTTTGATACCCGTGATGAGGAAAGCACAGATAGCCCATTGTATAGCTTTCTCCTGAACTACAAACAAACAACAAACATAATGTTCAAAATAAATATATTGATAATAAATAAGTAAAAATATACTAAAAATAATGAATCTTTGAATACAACATATTTATTTTTCACGCTATAAAAAGTATCGAAAATTATGTTATAGTTTTGCAGAATATACTGGTTTATAACGATGATTATCTTGTTGAAGGTAAACATAAAGGTTATAGATAGATGTGGAAGTATTTACCGTACTAATAAGGCCACTTGAGTTACTATGAAAACTCGATTCGTGTGTTACTTTGTTTCCTCTCTGTTCTCCACTTGGTCTTCCAGAGGTAGTGAGTGCGTTATAACTTGCGGGACCTTTCTCTACAGTTGACTCTCTTCTCATTGGCAGAAACTCGGCCTTGCAGCAATTCTCGTGCTTTAAACGACATCCACAACTCTTCTAGAAGCAACAGATAACTGTTCAGTTTCATTTTAGTCCAAAAACTAAAAGGATTTATCTAAACGTCTTAAAGTCATAAAATCAGTTGCCAAGTTTTCTAAGTATTTGCAGCATAAGCAAATCGCTACCAGGAGATTAGACGAAATAAGAGCACGGTAGTAATATTTACGACTCCCTAGTCTGTTTATTTAAAAGTCTACACAGGTTTACAAAATGTGCCCTAAGTTTGAATTATCAAGTTTGGTAAATGTGATTAATATTTATAGAGGTTGCCCCCCAGTGGCACAGCGGTATGTCTGCAGACTTACAACGCTAGAAACCGGGTTTCGATACCCGTGGTCGGCAGAGCACAGATAGCCATTGTGTAGCTTTGTGCTTAATTTCAAACAAACAAATTTATAGAGGTATCGATAGTTTATGATACAGTTTAGCTCAGTGTATTTCACGATTAGCATAGGAAACTTATAATTATTTCATGTCTCTATATGCTTTATGTTTGTAGGTTTTGCTACGTAACTTTCTGCATTTATAAAAAAGTTCTAGATCGACGTATTTTAAACGAGTGATTAGAGGCGTGATTTAGGCCTAGACTAAATCTGTTAAAAAAGCCGAATTATTGTCAGACTTACAGCTGAAGACTCTGTAAACAGCGATGGTACACAACTAACAGCTGGATGTAAAATTAATTAGTAATTGTATTTCTATCCTTTTTCTATTCATTTGTGTATATTTGAGAACATGCATATTGAAGTGTAATATGTAGTGGCTATATAACTAGTGGTGTACATGGGTGAGTTTCCATTGTTCAAAAGTATTTAAGAATTAAACATTATATTATATGGGTATATGAGTAATTAGTTTTATAGTTTTTGAAGGCTTGAATCAAGATGTTTGTAGTAAGCTTTCATTAGGCGTTGTTACGCGTACTTAATTTTTATCGTAAATAAATCTACTTTCATCTATTGTTAGTACATAGAACACAATAAATAAAGAAACTGTTATAATTAATAATAAGTTTTCTCAGGAAAAATTAGTACATGTCTTTAAAAGTATTGGATTTAACTTCAAATTTTAAATAAACTTATTATTCCTCATACTTTTTTTCCGTTAGTTTCAATAAAAATTACTTTTTGCTGTTGGTAACTTACTTTAATTTCTAATTAAAGTATATTAGAGAGATCTGACAAGGCAGTAAGATGATCTGGTGTGATATAACAAAACACTTCCAACTTAGTGATCAATGAATTATCACACCATGACCGATCTTAGGTAAACAATAAGTATGGGATTAAATGTAATAACTATCTTATATTTACTAATCAACGCTAGAGCTCTCCTACCTGCAGCATTAGTGAAGTACTACTTGTTGACTGCTCAGGCACACTGGTATAACTATGTTGTCTGATATGACTTGTCATACATCGCTCTGTCGTTACAGGCATCTCGCACAAACTCTGATCTGGTTCTCTTCGTGGTAAACCTATTATTTATACCAGTTTATTTGTTTGAAGCGAATCAAAACAGAAGTAAATATATTTCTATAAGCAATTTACTATATTTACAGTAGATGAAGTTTTCAAAGGAAACTTGGAATTAACACATGGAAATTGGCCCTAAAAGGATTTGCTATAAATAGATGCTACTTTGAAAGCAAATATATTCATTCGTATGTTACCAAGTTTTCATTAATTTATTTACGTGGCGGGCTAAGAATAACAGACATATACTTCTTCATCAGAGTTGGCGCTTTGAATCGGACATTGTATTTTTAGTACAACCGGGTCCTTTTTTACTTGACCCATGGTCATTTTATGAGTTATCTGTATTAGAAGTTCACGAAGCTTCTAGATATTACATTACTTTTGTTCCTATGTCCTCATTGTTCAGTTCATTTACTTTTTCTTTACACACGCAACCAACTTATGCAAAAATGGATTATACAAGACAATCTAACAATAGGAAAACCATACGTCTCAACAATTTACTTGATATTTTAATATCAGTTTTCGAAGGTATGAATAAAATGCCAGAAGAAGTTGAAAAACTTTGCGAGTCTTTTTAACATAAGTCTTAATTTTCTGAGGATTTTCATAGGTTTTGACATACATCTGATTACTATAACTTTTATCCAAGTCTTCCACATTGCTAATAGTTAATTTAAGTGAAACTAGAAGGATGCAAATGGTCAATAAATATGTAAAAGGACAAATAAATGCTGTAAAAATGTGTTTTGTATGAAATTGTAATCCGTTATCTTATATTAGATGGACCCACTCTTCCCATTCATATATATTTTCATATTTAATTTACTCCGACTGCCAGTGGTTGTATTGTCAAGTTTAATAGTTTCTGATCAATTGGAGGGCAAAATGGTTGTTTCATACGCTCCGACTGCCAGTGGTTGTATTGTCAAGTTTGATAATTTCTGATCAACTGGAGGGCAAAATCGTTCTTTCATACGTTTCGACTGCCAGTAGTTGTATTGTCAAGATTAATAGTTTCTGACCAACTGAAGGGCGAAATGGGCGTTTCACAATATATGTTATCAAAAGAACTGATAGAAGAAAACATACAATTTGCTCTCCTGTTTGTTCGTTTCAAATGCAATGAATTTGACTTGGTTCTTGGTAATAATTTATATGTAACACTTTCTGGCCTAATATTTGACGTTGTATTCTCAAAATCTGGTTGTGAACACATAAAATGTATAAAAATAAAAAACGTATGAAACAACCATTTTGCCCTCCAATTGATCAGAAACTATTAAACTTTACAATACAACCATTGGCAGTCGGAGTGTAGATATCGATCGTCAATATTTTAGACATTTATATTCTAATATTTCCTAATTTGGAACATTTTCTGTTTTATTCTAGTAGTTTTGTCTGCTATTTAAGAATTCACATTCACTTCTTTTCGTCTCGGAAATAAGCTATCGATGTTATTGTTTGAGGATCTCGAGATTCACCTTCATTCACTCAGTCTCGTGAATTCTAATAAGTCTGACATCACATTAAATCATCCTAATCGAAATGATCTGTTCTATTTTAAGACATCTTGAGTTAGTATGATGTTTACATTAAACTTCATTACATATTACTTAACTATTAATATTACAAAATGAAATGATTTTTTTTCTCATAGACTTATTATAACCTCCGTCACCAAAGACGACTAACGGATTTTTTACCCCTGTGTGTGTGTATGTGTGATTGTCAGCAAGGTTTTTCAAAAACAGCTGAATGTATTTGGACAGAAGTTGGCATACATTTGGATTATGACCCATACTAGAATTGATTAGTTTGTGGATGGTCAAGATCAAAGCTGAAAGTCACAGCAGGGTCACGAATATCCAAAAAATCCCTATCTGCTAACATGGGGACTGATTTTTCACGCTATATTTACTCTATAACTCAGACAAAAATGATCAGATTTTGATGAAACCTGGTTGTCATATGTAGAATATTATTCCTCATTGTTCCTCGTAGTTCGTGTTTGTTGATAACGACGGACATACGGACACATTTTCATTTTTTGTTTTTGAGAGCCGCTTATGATCAACGCTGGTATGCGCTCTACTGAGCGTCCCGCTAGGTACAATATTTTTTTTTCATCTTTTCTTTTAAATTAATTATATCTGTCGGTGCATAGCATTACCTTAGTCTAGAAATACGTTTGTTGTGCCACAGCCTCTTCTTTGTCAGTGACCACATTTCTTTTAGCACGCATATTCTTAGGCCATGACTGCTTTGTGTTAGCACACAGCTTCTTCTTAGACTGTAATTGAATTTGTTATAATACGGCTATTCTTGGTAGATTGTAATAGCTGTTCTTATAGCGTCTTTTTATAGCGGATCACACTTGTTGTATCACAAAATCATTGTAATTAGTGGTTAAATACGTTGTGGTACAGCTTTTGTTTGCTTCAGTTTTACCAATGGTAGCACATTTTCTTTCTATTCCGAGGTTGCTACAAAGCTTATTTTTTTGACTTAGGTTAAATTTGTTGTCGTACCCTTTTTTCGGGGTTACAATTTATGCATGTTTGTGAAACCCATTTTAACATGTCTGCTGTGTTTTATCTAATATTATTATTTGGTTTACCATTTATATGATAACTACACTATGTGTGCGTGTGTGTATTTTGTTTCAACAACGCTTAGAAAGTGCTATTTGTAGCACAATGATGTGATTTGCACGTATCCTGTGATCTTACTACGTTTCCTCTCTCTGGACACAGCACAGTATAATTCACATTATACTTAAGTGTAAACATACACAGAAGTTATGTGTAAACAATGTGTTATAGACAAAGAATGTAAAGAATAAAATGTGTTATAAACGTACATAAAATATTTAGAACTAACATTAAGATTTTAGAAGAAACACTTAATCAAATATTTTTTGAACATAATAATTTAAAGTTTCAAAATGTTGTTATTAAAAATAAATTTTATGCTCGGTGCAGTATTTTAAGAACCAATGTTGTTATTAAAAATAAATTTTATGCTCGGTGCAGTATTTTAAGAACCAATGTTGTTATTAAAAATAAACTTTATGCTGGATGCAGTATTTTAAAAACCAATGTTGTTATTAAAAATAAACTTTATGCTGGGTGCAGTATTTTAAGAACCAATGTTGTTATTAAAAATAAATTTTATGCTGGGTGCAGTATTTTAAGAACAGGATTTTGCATATGCTCCTCTTTTTACGGACGGTCTATTTGCATGAACGTCTATATTACATTTTTTTGTATAATATTCTGTGTTCAGTAAAATCGCATACCGATGATGACTTAGACTTTTTAATGTTTTTTTTTCTTATTTTGGTTCATCGTTTTTAAATGTTAAGCGATAAGGTAAAATGCCAAATGTGCTTCTTACACGAAAAATAGCAAAATCATCAAATATCTATTAAACAAAACTACATATCTCATTTCTTACTCCAGTTCAAAATTGTGTAATAATGAAATAGACGCTCAGATGGCGTCTCATCATTATTTATTTCATGTTCATTGTCCATACAAACATAGGGTATAAGAAAAAAATGACATAACTTAATATATATTTTTTTTGAATAAATATTAATCTTCTAATTTATACGGAAGAAAGTTATTTTATCCACTGTATCCAACATAATTAGGCATTCCATTTAAAAGTATTCTAATTTTGTTTGCTAATCTTTTGAGTTGATTTAGTAAAACAACATTGATCAATTTATTCAGAATAGTGCTGGTATACGGTAGAACAGATTATTAAAAATATTAATGAAAGTAATTAATCATATTTTCGTGAACGATGAATGAGTTTGATGCATAGATATTTAGATATATATTAATAAATGTGAAAAATAATTTTAAGTAGTACTGTGATAAAAAAAAACCTTCCAATCTGCTTGTTGTTAGATGAATTAAGAAACATAATATTGTGATATACTCACAATTCCAGTCATCCTGGGCGGGAATGATATCCGGGTCTTTCGAATCTTGTTCTCGAGTTTCTGTAATATCGTCTCTCAGTAATTCATTTGAACTGCTACTGTAAATAAAAACGTGTTAACTTGCTCTTAAAATTACTTCTGTCATCCCTCATAATGATACATTACCTAGAGAGTAACTAAGGTCAAGATCTTAATATGTTAGAGAATGCCAGGTTGTTTAAGATTTATTTTCCAAACATTTACCTTCCTGTTGTGTGAACTAGTTTGGAGTTTTTCATTGTTAACTATGCTGTGTATGCAAGAATAATGTGTTTGGAATGTTATGTTGAAATTTGGTCTGTTTATAGATTATCATGTTTATTATCTGATATATAATATTTATATAATTGTTATCTATAATGCCAAATTTTGACAGAAAGAGCCTGGAAACAAATAGAAGCGATGGAAATAATAATATCGACAAACCAGTTGTCCAGTATGTCAATAGATATAACCATTTCATTCATTACGTTCGAATACCGGTAATACGTCACGCTACGGAGGTTAAATCAACGAGACAAAAGGCTCGATACAAAACTGTATATAAAATTAACAGCAGACGTTATTTATGAAGCGTTTTTTTTTTTCGTGTTGTTCGTGGAATCGACTTACTTAGTTCTTTATATGAAACAAAAGCTTTTACTCTGATTTTTGATTCTCATTAACATACTACTTTTTGTTCTAACAATAAAACCCATCCATCTAACTTTTATAATTATTGTTTTCATTTTAAAACCATCTGTTTGTGTATTGTTGAATTAAGGCTAGTCAGTATAATTTTATTTTATCACTATTAAAATCATATGGCCTATCGTGCCACACTATGGATCGTCTTGTTACTGCCCCCAAGAAATCACGCTCCAGACATCGGAGTGCGATGTGTTACAAGAGCAAGAATCAAATCCAATTATTCGGTCAAACACGAGCTAGTTTTGTTGAGTAGTTGCATTCTCTCTAAACTATCAGTTCAAAATTATAGACGATTAGAGTAGATAGGTTTTGAGTAGCTTTGCGATATAATCCCAAAACAAATATACGAAAATGAAAATTATGTGCTAACGTTAGTGTTATGCTAAGACATTGTATAACTTAGTAATTGATATATTGTAAATGACTGATATAAATAGCATTATGAGTAATGAATTCTCAGCTGAATTGATTAACTCTGGGATTGAGTTATAGGCCTCGTCGACAGTTTCATGCGATGCCCGAGGCATGCGCTCCAGATACTACTACGTTTATTCTTACTGGGAATTTGTAAAGAAAGATTTGCTGAAAATTATATTCAGTCTTATACGATATATTAACACACAAACTACCGATCAATATATCATGTTTCGCCAGGACAAGGCGTGATATGCCATAATAACCAATGCATTTATTTGTTTATTATTTCACTGTTTTCATTTTCTTCTTCGATTGCTATAGCTTGTACTCCTACCTTTTTTTTTCCAAATCTCCATTTCTATATTTTTCGTGTTATCGTTGAATTATTTAACGGAATCGAACGTTTAGTTCATTGTTACTTATCGGGCTTTAATGCATCTGAGCAAGGGCGTTCTGCCCGAAATGTAGTGAAAATAAATAAATAATTCCAAATAGTATAAATATTACTCCGTGCCATTCATCCCATGCCATTTCCTACCATAGTGCTCTTTAAAACTTTATATACTAGGCTAATGAGAGCTGAAACTGCAGTTACCAGATGTTTGTAGTACAGAATGTGTTATCCAACGTGCATTTATACGTTCTTCACACTATAATTTCTACTCTGTTGATATCTTATTGTACGTATACAATGTTTGTTTATTATATTCCTTTTACTTTTAAACTACCAGGATTTAAACTGCTCTGCTTATGCCCTTCTGTTTCTATAAATAGTCCTGTTCCTAAGCTTTATAGTTACATACGTTTCTTTTTATAAAGTGCTCTATTCATTTATAAATCTGTATAAATATAATGTTAATATACGTCATTATGTTTCTTTTAAAATACAATTTTTATATGGTGTTCATTTGTTTTACTGTTCAATACATTCTGTTTGTTATTTGTTTTGTTTGTATGCTGTTCTATTTTCACACTATTTCTTTCATAAAGCATTATTCTAATATATTATTTTCTTAACAAACTCTTTGTTTTATTTGCTGTTCCTTTACTACTTACAGTTTACAGTTCTTATTTTGAACACCGAAAGCTGGCGAACAAATAAAAATCTCTAGGTCTTTGTTTATTAGAATTTTCGCGCAAAGATACACAAAGGCTTCCTGCGCATAGCCGTCTCTACTTTTGAAGTTACAGATTAGGACAGTGGTTCTCAAAGTGTGATCTGCAGCCCACTGGTAGTTCGTAGTGTCCTCCAGGTAGTCCGAAAGCTAACTCAAATGCAAGTCACATCAAAAACAACGCTATTCTTCCCATTAATTCTGATGAGTTTTTTTCGCGGTGCGAAGCGAAAGCAGATAGGGTAGGACCAGTAGGTGGTTAGGAAACGAGAACCACTGAGTTAGAAGGAAGGCAGTTAGTCAACCAGTACCCACCACCAAACCCATATTTGACCGAACAGCGGGTCTTGAGCCTCAATCTTTTAATGCATTCACAGCCCCAACGTTCGGGACATGTTTTTTGTGGCAATAGGTCGTAAACCACAGTTCCATACATTCACAATCTGAGCAGGATATCCATTAAACCATGCTCTGCCAGTCCAGAAACCATGTATTATATAAAGCACGTATTATTTATTTATTACTCTTAATTTGTCTATTACGAACTTGAAATCAGAAGAGTAGACAAATAGTACTTTAAATATTATTTGTTTTGTTTTTACTAATATTATTTATTTTATATAGTTTGCATATATATATATATATATATATCACCGTTGTTTAATCTCTTAGATCTACGTTTAATTCTCTTTAGAAATGATTTTCCACATTTTATCATCTTCTGTACTATTGTCATTATAAACTGTTATATAATGTAACTGTCTTATTATTGATATAAACTGTTATATAATGTAACTATCTTATTATTGATATAATCTGTTATATAATGTAACTGTCTTATTATTGATATAAACTGTTGTATAATGTAACTGTCTTATTATTGATATAAACTGTTATATAATGTAACTGTCTTATTATTGATATAAACAGTTACATAATGTATTTGTTTTTTTTGTTTGTTTGTTTTTAATAATGCACAAAGCTACACAAGGGCTATCTGTGCTCTGCCCACCACGGGTATCGAAAACCCGGTTTCTAGCGTTGTAAGTCCGCTGACATACCGCTGTACCACTGTTATACGTTCAACTGAGCTTAAACTTAATATGAAGCTAACTATAACTTTGCATCACATCTGTTGCCCTAAAACAATTTATATTAATCAAATCAGTCCCAAGAAACAAAAACGTTCTTCGTAAGAAAATTTTATTAATTAGACCAACTTATCAAAAGTGTAGTTTATATCAATAATAAAACAGTTACATTATATTACAGTTTATGTCAATAATAAGACATTAACATTGCATAACAGTTTATATCAATAATAAGGCAGTTACATTGCATAACAGTTTATATCAATAATATGACTGTTACATTATATAACAGTTTATATCAATAATAAGACAGTTACATTGCAGAACAGTTTATATCAATAATATGACTGTTACATTATGTAGCCCCCCAACACTTCAGCTAACACTTGCATTCTGTATAATGACGTGAGACGCTGTGGGTTTAAAGGAAAGTTTTTGAAGTGCTATTATACTTTTATTTTTTACTTGAAAGTTACACAGAATTGGGTAAAGGCAATAAGTTTACAATTAATTTAAATTTGATACTGTTATTTTTTCATAGAAGTAATTCTAAGCAAGATCATATTTTGTCAGCTTAAGCATTGTAAGATTTAATAGTTTGCTTTAATGAAGCCCCCCCCCCCCCCCACGTGGCACAGCGGTATGTCAGCGGACTTACAACGCTAGAAACCGGGTTACGGTACCTGTAGTGGGCAGATCACAGATAGCCCTTTGTGTTTAACTACAAACAAGCAAGTCACTTTAATTATTATATTATTTTAACAAATGTACGGATTTATATATACCGACATCAACTAATTTATGTGTTAAGTTTTCTGCAACGATCGTTTTTAAATAACATAATTTATTTTATAAATGGTTGTGATTAATACAAACGTTTTGTTTTAATAAATTATTATATTTTAAAAACTGCTATTTTACATGTGATTGGTTTAGTTTGAAGTATGCGCAAAGCTACACGAGGGCTATCTACGCTAGTCGTACCTAACTTAGCAGTAATATACTAGAGGGAAAGCAGCTGGTCAACACCACCCACCGCCAATTCTTGGGCCACTCGTTTACAAACAAATCGTGGGATTGGCCGTAACATTATAACGGCTGAGAGGGTGAGCATGTTCGGTGATAGGGATTCGAACCCGTGACCCTTAGATTGCGAGTCGAACGCCTTAACCAACAGACTATGCCATACCACTTATATATGAAAAGCTGAAAGTGCAAAATGTAGCTTTTTTTCAAAAACAAATATATTTTCAGGCAGTATCTTAAAAAAAAATTGCGATCAGTTCAGTTTAAATACGTCCTTGCTTCAGCGTCAAAATCGCAGTAATACATGTATTAGAACTAACCCTACAACTAAACTGATGTTTACCATTTACAAGTCAATGAAAAACAGAAACTGCAGTTTTCTTCCTTTTGGATCAGCAGAAGCATTTGTATTTTTTCCGTTAATTATAGAGATTCATCTTGTATACTTCAAGCTATTTTTCTTTACTACCATACAAACAAAGTTTCTTACAATCATTTGTTATTATGAAATAATAAATTAAAAGATTATTAGAAATTTCGTACCTTATCTGTTATTACACTTGGTCGACGAATTAAACTTAACATTTTACTACTCCTTTTTGTTTTTACTTTATTAAGTAATCGGGGATACTCAATTAGTAATGTACTTAATGAGACAATAGGAAGCTTCAATCACATCAGCTTGAATATAAAGAATTTTCTCTTACAATATTTTTGTCTTATTTATTCTTCCAAAAGCACTTGAACAAAAAGAAAAAAGCCAAAATTTTTATTTTAGTCCAATAATCATCATTTCGTGTATGTAGGGTAAAACTGAATTTATATACAGCTTAGATCCTAATTCGCCACATTACATTTTGTTCAATGTAACTGAGTGATGATTCCTAGGCGAATCAACTGCCGAACTGGGTGTAAGTTTAGTTTTACAGCACATGAATAAAATTATGTAATGTGAGTAATGCTAAGTTGCCATATATTTTGTATTTATGAGACATCACCTATTGTTATAAGGAATGCAAAATTATTTGGCTTTTTGTTTCGCTCTGGCGTTTTTGGATGGATTTCGTGTACTTTTGTGTATTAAACAACCCAAGATATATAAACCGTAATCATTATAGTTTAACTAGACCTTTAAAAGGAAGCAACTAATACAGAGAGTAATATGCAGATCAGGATATTTCTAGTATTACACATATTATTAAGTAGATTACATGGGATTGGAAAGAGTGTTATCTTTAAGGGTGATAAGTGTGAAAAAGAGCCAGACGCAGCACTGACTCCAGCTGACACTCTCATTCTGATTTGAGCTATGCGAAATAAACTCTGGGACTTCTCTATTTCACCGCTGATGTAGTATGCTTTCAAGAATAAATATTGCTACAAACGAAAAACAAATAGGTAACTGTTTCAACTAAGAAAATACAGACAGGGTTCACTGCTCCATGCCGCTAGCGCTAGGGTTAGTATATATCGTATAAGTTGCGTGGTTGGTAGGGGATCGTTGCAGAGGTTGAGTCCAGCTTTCTCTATTGCTTTCGGGAATGGCTTTCTTTAGCAGTGAATTTTGGCAAAATACAGGTTATTTAAAATATGTTTTAAAACAGAATTTATATTTTTAACAATCAAACATTGAAAAGGTGTGCACACTGAACTTTCTACTTTACATTTATACCTATAAAAAATTACTTGCACCAATATCTTTCTCTTTTGCTGCTTAACAAAGCTTGGTGGTACTTGAAGTTTTGAAATTTTCCACAAAACTTTATGTGGTTCTTGAATTAAAAGTAGGCAAAACTGGCGAATAAAATTTTGCAACACTGTTCTAAAAGTGCATACTATTCAGCGTAATGTACAACACTTACAATTTTTAATTCCGGGGATGAGCAATAAGCATAGATATTTTACACATAATGAGCAAACTATACAAACAGACTCGACAATAATAAAGCTTTGATTTTTCTTTTCATTTTTTTTTATATTTTGGCGACAAAATTATAATTTTGTTTGATGTATGCATACTTTCTGTAGCATCGTTAGTTACAACTTCCTTATACGATCTCATTCTTTTTGTTCAAGATAAGATAAGGTTTTTCGAGTTTAATGAGCGATTATCATTCTTACAGCATATCTAATAAAGAATACTTGAAGAAAACGACGAATTAAGTAGATGTGCAATTTGACTAATGTCTTGAGTGACAAATTACATACCCAGCTCTGCCTTTGATGAAAGCCCCACAGATTCAGTGAAAGTCTAAGAATAAAAGTAAAATAATGGACTTTCTTTTTGAATCTCTTGTAATGCACTTTAAACATCTAACCTTAAAAGTTTTGCAGGTAATTTTAAAGAGACTGCACTTCTTCGTCTTTTTTTCTCTTGAAAACACGAACAAATTGGCTAAAAGTGATCAAAATAGCTGCGAGGATTTTCAATAGCGCTCATTTTCCAAGAAAATTGTTCTAAGGTAAGGGGAAGTGGATCGAAAGTGAGGAAGTGTACCAGTCGATTCTAAAAACTTGGCAGAAATGGCAAAGCAGTTGCTTCATTTCTTGTTCAAGGCAACATTTCACAGTAAAGATGTGGTCAAGATTCCTACTGTTTGATCAAGGCAACCTTTCACAGTAAAGACGTGGTCGAGATTCCTACTGTCTGATTTTGGTACATTTACTGCATGATACGTAATAATAATC